>NC_057813.1:733160992-733189524 GCF_018294505.1 Triticum aestivum
CGGACGGCGTTTGGGCGGCGGGCGGCGGCGGGGCAGCGGACGATGTCGATCTGGGCAGCCTGGCAGCGTCGATGAGCTCGGCGTCGTCTGGCGGCAACTGGCGATGTGTTCGTCAAATTTTCCTAAGTGTTGTATATATAGCAAGGGCATTGGTCTCGGTTCGTGACTCCAACTGGGACTAATGCCCCCTTTAGTCCCGGTTGGTACCACCAACCGGGACCAAAGGCCTCTTTTCAGCAGCCCAAAGGGTGGGAAGCGGCGACCTTTGGTCAAGGTTGGAGGCGCCAACCGGGACTAAAGGGTGGGCATTGGTACCGGTTGGTGCCACGAACCGGTACCAAAGGACCCTGTGCTACCAGCGTCGGGGCCAAAGTTTAGTTCCACCTCGCTAGTTGAGAGGGGCGCATAGTAGTTTATAAGCCCCACTGCCGCACCCCTCTCGAGCTCCTCTCCACCGTAGGCTTGTG
Source organism: Triticum aestivum (assembly GCF_018294505.1). Lineage (NCBI taxonomy): Eukaryota > Viridiplantae > Streptophyta > Magnoliopsida > Poales > Poaceae > Triticum > Triticum aestivum. The sequence goes on from NC_057813.1 coordinate 733,161,460, forward strand.
GGCCTTTTTGCTACTGCTTTGCCTGATGGGCCTGCTGGGCCTACTGCGGGCCTGAATCTTGGCCCATGGTAGAGTTTCTAGTCGTATTCAGGCCGTGGGGGGCCAGTAGGAGGCATTTTTTTGGTTTTCTTTCTTGCTTTATTTATTTTATTTTGTTTCTACTTACAACAAAATACTTATTGTTGCTATTTTCAATTATTTTCTATTTTTTTGTTTTGTTTTCTGCATTATTTATTTTCTTTTGTTTTTTGCTTTATTTTTTAATTCTTTTTTCTTTTAGTTTTGGAAAAATTATAAACTTTGTGTTAGTTCCATTAGTTTTCAAATTTGAAAACACTTTTTTTGTTTTTTGTTTTCTTTCTTACTTTATTTATTTTATTTTGTTTGTACTTACAACAAAATACTTATTGGTGCTATTTTTAATTGTTTTTTGTTTTGTTTTCTGCATTATTTATTTTCTTTTGTTTTTTGCTGTATTTTTTAATTCTTTTTGCTTTTAGTTTTAGAATAATTATAAACTTTCTGTTAGTGCCATTAGTTTTCAAATTTGAAAACACTTTTTTTGTTTTTTTGTTTTCTTTCTTGCTTTATTTATTTTATTTTGTTTCTACTTACAACAAAATACTTATTGTTGCTATTTTTAATTATTACGAGGGCCGAACCATAAGACATTAAAGCATTTCAAATGAACGATGAAAAAGTTGAAAGTTGGCATGGTATCATAATTTCAGCCACATAGCATGTGCATGTACAAAACGGACAACAGTAACATACTCGTGTGTTACAAAGTTGGCATGGTATCATCATAATAGTTGTGGGAGAAAGTCTTCACTTTTTCTTCGCTTGTGTCATTTGCTTATTGCGCCGTAACCATGGATAATATTCATCACTTATCAGGATGCTGGGTTCAGCCTTGACTTTGAAGGGAGGAATTTCATGAAACTTTTCATAATCTTTAGATATGTCTGTCTTGCCCTCCACTCCCACGATGTCCCTTTTTCCTGAAAGAACTATGTGGCGCTTTGGCTCATCGTATGATGTATTCGCTTCCTTATCTTTTCTTTTTCTCAGTCTGGTAGACATGTCCTTCACATAGATAACCTGTGCCACATCATTGGCTAGGACGAACGGTTCGTCAGTGTACCCATGATTTTTCAGATCCACTATTGTCATTCCGTACTGTGGGTCTACCTGTACCCCGCCTCCTGACAGATTGACCCATTTGCACTTAAACAAAGGGACCTTAAAATCATGTCCGTAGTCAAGTTCCCATATGTCCACTATGTAACCATAATATGTGTCCTTTCCCCTCTCGGTTGTTGCATCAAAGCGAACACCGCTGTTTTGGTTGGTGCTCTTTTGATCTTGGTCAATCGTGTAAAATGTATTCCCATTTATCTCGTATCCTTTCCAAATCGTAACAGTCGAAGATGGTCCCCTGGACAACAAGTACAGCTCATCACAAACAGTGTTGTCACCTCTGAGACGTGCTTCCAACCAACTGCTGAAAGTCCTGATGTGTTCACATGTAATCCAGTCATCGCACTGCTCCGGGTGTTTGGAGCGCAGACTGTTCTTGTGTTCATCGACATACGGGGTCACCAAGGTAGAGTTCTGTAGAACTGTGTAGCGTGCTTGAGACCAAGAATATTCGTCCCTGCATATTATTGAGTCCCTTCCAAGCGTGCCTTTTCCAGTCAGTCTCCCCTCATACCGCGATTGAGGGAGACCTATCTTCTTAAGGCCAGGAATGAAGTCAACACAAAACCCGATGTCATCCTCTGTTTGATGGCCCATGGAGATGCTTCCTTCTGGCCTAGCGCGGTTACGGACATATTTCTTTAGGACTCCCATGAACCTCTTAAAGGGGTACATATTGTGTAGAAATACGAGGTCTAGAATGACAATCTCGTCAACTAGATGAACTAGGACATGCGTCATGATATTGAAGAAGGATGGTGGGAACACCAGCTCGAAACTGACAAGACATTGCACCACATCACTCCTTAGCCTTGGTATGATTTCTGGATCGATCACCTTTTGAGAGATTGCATTGAGGAATGCACGTAGCTTCACAATGGCTAATCGGACGTTTTCCGATAGAAGCCCCCTCAATGCAACCGGAAGCAGTTGCGTCATAATCACGTGGCAGTCTTGAGACTTTAGGTTCTAAAACTTTTTCTCTGACATATTTATTATTCCTTTTATATTCGACGAGAAGCCAGTCGGGACCTTCATACTAAGCAGGCTTTCAAAGAAGATTTCCTTCTCTTCTTTGGTAAGAGCATAGCTGGCAGGACCTTCATACTGCTTTGGAGGCATGCCGTCTTTTTCGTGCGAACGTTGCAGGTCCTCCCGTGCCTCAGCTGTATCTTTTGTCTTCCCATACACGCCCAAGAAGCCTAGAAGGTTCACGCAAAGGTTCTTCGTCACGTGCATCACGTCGATCGAAGAGCGGACCTCTAGGTCTTTCCAGTAGGGTAGGTCCCAAAATATAGATTTCTTCTTCCACATGGGTGCGTGTCCCCCAGCGTCACTTGGAACAGCTAGTCCGCCGGGACCCTTTCCAAAGGTTACGTGTAAATCATTGACCATAGCAAGTACGTGATCACCGGTACGCATGGTGGGCTTCCTCCGGTGATCTGCCTCGCCTTTGAAATGCTTGCCTTTCTTTCGACATTGATGGTTGGTCAGAAGAAATCGACGATGGCCCAGGTACACATTCTTCCTGCAGCTTCCCAGGTATATACTATCGGTGTCAAGTAAACAGTGTGTGCATGTGGTATCCCTTGTTTGTCTGTCCTGAAAGGTTACTGAGAGCGGGCCAATCGTTGGTGGTCACGAACAGCAACGCCTTTAGGTGAAATTCCTCATGTTTGTGCTCATCCCACGTATGTACACCGTTTCCATTCCACAGCTGTAAAAGTTCTTCAACTAATGGCCTTAGGTACACATCAATGTCGTTGCCGGGTTGCTTAGGGCCTTGGATGAGAACTGGCATCATAATGAACTTCCGCTTCATGCACATCCAAGGAGGAAGGTTATACATACATAGAGTCACGGGCCAGGTGCTGTGATTGCTGCTCTGCTCCCCGAAAGGATTAATGCCATCCGCACTTAAAGCAAACCATACGTTCCTTGGGTCACTTGCAAACTCATCCTAGTACTTTCTCTCGATTTTTCTCCACTGTGACCCGTCAGCGGGCTCTCAACTTCCCGTCTTTCTTACGGTCCTCACTGTGCCATCGCATCAACTTGGCATGCTCTCCGTTTCTGAACAGATGTTTCAACCGTGGTATTGTAGGAGCATACCACATCACCTTCGCAGGAACCCTCTTCCTGGGGGGCTCGCCGTCAACATCATCAGGGTCATCTCGTCTCATCTTATACCGTAATGCACCGCATACCGGGCATGCGTTCAGATCCTTGTACGCACCGCGGTAGAGGATGCAGTCATTAGGGCATACATGTATCTTCTGCACCTCCAATCCTAGAGGGCATACGACCTTCTTTGCTGCGTATGTACTGTCGGGCAATTCGTTATCCTTTGGAAGCTTCTTCTTCAATATTTTCAGTAGCTTCTCAAATCCTTTGTCATGCACAGCATTCTCTGCCTTCCACTGCAGCAGTTCCAGTACGGTACCGAGCTTTGTGTTGCCATCTTCGCAATTGGGGTACAACCCTTTTTTGTGGTCCTCTAATATGCGATCGAACTTCAGCTTCTCCTTTTTACTTTCACATTGCGTCCTCGCATCGACAATGACCCGGCAAAGATCATCATCATCGGGCACATCGTCTGGTTCCTCTTGATCTTCAGCAGCTTCGCCTGTTGCAGCATCATCATGCACATCGTATGGTTCCTCTTGATCTTCAGTAGCATCACCGTATTTAGGGGGCACATAGTTGTCATCGTAGTTTTCTTCTTCGCCATCTTCCATCATAACCCCTATTTCTCCGTGCCTCATCCAAACATTATAGTGTGGCATGAAACCCTTGTAAAGCAGGTGGGTGTGAAGGATTTTCCTATCATAGTAAGACTTCGTAGTCCCACATATAGGGCATGGACAACACATAAAACCATTCTGCTTGTTTGCCTCAGCCACTTCGAGAAATTCATGCACGCCCATAATGTACTTGGAGGTGTGTCTTGAACCGTACATCCATTGTTGGTTCATCTGCGTGCATTATAAACAATTAAGTGTGTCAAAAATCATTATAGAACATCATGAATAGATAATTAAGTGACCAAATTAATAGAAGTTCATCATCACATTAAAACCAAAGTACATACATAGTTCTCATCTAACAACATAAAGCTCTACAGAGCATCTAAATTAATTAAACCATACATTGAAACTATGTAAAACATTTCAATGCGAAAACAAATGCGATCATAATCGCAACCAATGTAACAACTGATCCAACAACATAATGATACCAAGCCTCGGTATGAATGGCATATTTTCTAATCTTTCTAATCTTCAAGCGCATCGCATCCATCTTGATCTTGTGATCATCCACGACATCCGCAACATGCAACTCCAATATCATCTTCTCCTCCTCAATTTTTCTAATTTTTTCCTTCAAGAAATTGTTTTCTTCTTCAACTAAATTTAACCTCTCGACAATAGGGTCGGTTGGAATTTCCGGTTCAACAACCTCCTAGATAAATAAAATCTATGTCACGTTGGTCGGCATAATTGTCATAAACAATAGATGAAACAATAGTTATGAAAAGATAATATATACCACATCCGAATCATAGACAGGACGAGGACCGACGGGGTCGGATACCAAAACCATCACACTATATAAGATGCAATAATAAAAGTAAGAAAATTATACAAGTATCTATATAAACATACAAGTAAGAATTTTTTTTTCCTTTCAGAAAGAAGATAAGAACAAGAGGCTCACCACGGTGGTGCCGGCGACGAGATCGGCGCGGGCGATCGACGGCGGTGAAGACGGGGACAAGACGTGACGGACCGCTAAAGCTAGACAAATATTGAGGAAAATGGAGCTTGGAGGTCGAGCTTGGAGTGGAGAAAGCTTAAGTAGTGTGCCTCGGGCATTCCATCGAACACCTACTGTGCATAGGAGGTGAGCTAGAGCACCACAAAGCTCTCTCCTCGCCGTCCACGAAAAACAGAGCAGTGAGACTGCTCTGCTCATGGGCGAGGGGTATATATAGGCAATTAATTAGTCCCGGTTCGTGGCTTGAACCGGGACTAAAGGGAAGCCTTTGGTCCCGGTTCAGGCCACCAACCGGGACCAATGGTGGTGGGCCAGGACTAAGGCACATTGGTCCCAGTTCGTCCCTCCAACCGGGACCAAAAGGTCCAGACGAACCGGGATCAATGGCCCACGTGGCCCGGCCGGCCCCCGGGGCTCACGAACCGGGTCCAATGCCCCCATTGGTCCCGGTTCTGGATTGAACCGGGACTAATGGGCTGACCCGGCCTGGACCATTGCCTCCTTTTCTACCAGTGTTATACCCACAGCTGCCCCAAATTGGACAATATTTTTACCATGGCATGTCGCTGCCGTTCCATGATATCATATCAAGTTTCATGAATTTCAGACAAGTTTTCGGTTTACTAGAATGTTAAAAGCATGTATACCACTGTTAGCGGCTGAGTGATAGTGTCAAGGTGTTTGACATTCATTCTCATTTCTTCCATGTGACCTAAGCTTGCAACCGAGGACAAACATTTGATTTTGCAACCTGTTTTTATGGACTGGAGCATGTGCTTCAATTTTTAACTGTGCACCTGAAATGGCTAGAAAACCAATTTAATGTATAAAATTTCCAAACGAACCCTGAATTATTCCAATTTTTTTACGACACACATATAGTTGCATGTTCACTGCAGATAAATGGTCTAGCAATTCGAACACCATCCATTGCTGTTGTGACCCCATTATGTAATTCAAATCAAAATGAAAAATCAATTAGATCCCACACAGTTTATTATCACAAACCATGTGAGATGCAGTACAAAATATCCTGGAGCACCATCGGTGTATAGTACGCCTATAGCTTACACGAGAAGGTGCGTCGGCTACAGTCCACAGCCGGCGTGTCAAGCACACTAGCTCGTTCCTCAAATATAATTTCATTGTTCAATCGTTGCCAGTGAAAGATGGGGACATGGACCCGCGTCGTGAGGGCAACTTTGGCGGCCCACTCCGGCAATCTGCGACCAGGCGGCCAAGGCAGCCCAAACGGCCACTGTTGCTTCTCAGGTGGTGGCAGCAACATCTGCTTTGGGGATAGCAGCTGGCGACAGGGCACAGTAGCTGTCCGTTCCACAGCGGCGGCCTTAGCCCTGATGGAGGCCGCCCACGACCATGTCGAGGCTGCCCACGCCCAGCTCGTGGCGGTCACTGCACAAATCGAATGAAGCTTCTCCGATAATGGTCGGCAACCCACGGTCTAAGACCTGGCAATCGCCGAGAGCGCTCGAGCAGCCGTCCGTTTCTCCGCCGCATACCATGCGACGACGAAGCCCGTCCAAGCCCAGATCGCGGCCGCCCACGCCCACCTCATGGAGGCCTTTTCCAAAGAGATGGCGGACGCAGATGGCGAGATGCTTGCCGAATATGGTGTCATGGATGCCATGGAGCTCCTTCCCGAGGAGACCGTCGGGCGCGAGCTGGACATGGTGGAGGCGGCGGAGATCGAGGATCACCAGCTGTAGTTAAACTCTTTGTTTTGTTTAATTAAGAGCGACGATCTTTAATTTGTTAGAGTAATGTTTAGGCCAGCTAGCTCTGTTTAACTGCTGAACTTGCTCGATTAAGAAGTGTGGGTGTGCTGTAGTCTCCTTTGTGTACCGAAATTATGCAATGACATGGACGAGCAATGTAACCACGGAATTGGAACCAAAAATTTTGGCGTTCAAACTCAACACATACGGGTTAAGCTATCTTAATCGTTTGTGATGTTCACATACCATACACAGTTCTGAATAAGGGACCATGTTTGATGACACTTTGTGCAACAATTTTTTTGCTGAACCAATTCAAAATTTTCTGCTTCCGCGGAAATATGTACCTCTCTACCCCCTCCCCCTTACCAAAAGCAACATTTCCCCTGTTTCTGCATTCCTTTCCAAGTTGAAACCTTCACTCCTTGCTTGCAGCGCCGCCCTCCTCGCCGGCGACCCTCCTTCACGCTACTCGGCCTCGTCTATCCAAGCAGGTAATCCACATGAGACCCCCATCCTCCTCCTCCTTCCACATCCCACATGCCCCGATCGCCGGCGCGACAGGTTCCACCCGAATCACCGACCCCTCCACCAAATAAGCGCCGCCCTAAGCCATGGTGCACGCAGTATAGCAAGGAGCTCAAGGCGAATTTTGCAGCGGAGAAGCAAATCGTGGCTGCATGCATGGATGAGGTCGCTATGGCTACCATCCGTGCTGACCCCTAGATCTTGGTGTTGGGGAACGTTGCAGAAAATTAAAATTTTTCCTACGGTTTCACCAAGATCCATCTATGAGTTCATCTAAGCAACGAGTCTAGGGAGAGAGTTTGCATCTACATACCACTTGTAGATCGCGTGCGGAAGCTTGCAAGGTGATGATGTAGTCGTACTCGACGTGATCCAAATCACCGATGACCAGCGCCAAACGGACGGCACCTCCGCATTCAACACACGTACGGAACAGCCACGTCTCCTCCTTATTGATCCAGCAAGGAAGGGAGGAGAGGTTGAGGGAGATGGCACCAGCAGCAGCACGACGGCGTGGTGTAGATGGAGCTGCAGTACTCCGGCAGAGCTTCGCTAAGCACTATGGAGGTGGAGGAGGTGTTGGGGAGGGAGAAGGAGGCAACCAAAGGCCAGGGCGTTCAGGTATGAAGTCCCTCCTCTCCCCCACTATATATAGGGGTGCCAAGGGGGGGTGGCCGGCCCTAGGAGATCCAATCTCCTAGGGGGTGCGGCGGCCAAGGGGGGTTTTCCCTCCCCCCAAGGCACCTAGGAGGTGCCTTACCCTCCTAGGACTCTTGCCCCCTTAAACCCTAGGCGCATGGGCCTATGTGGGGCTGGTGCCCTTGGCCCATTAGGCCAAGGCGCACCCCCCACAGCCCATGTGGCCCCCAGGGACAGGTGGACCCACCCGGTGGACCCCCAGGACCCTTCCGGTGGTCCCGGTACAATACCGATAACCCCGAAACTTGTCCCGATGCCCGAAACAGGACTTCCCATATATAAATCTTTACCTCCGGACCATTCCGGAACTCCTCGTGACGTCCGGGATCTCATCTGGGACTCCGAACAACATTCGGGTTACTGCATATACATATCCCTATAACCCTAGCGTAACTGAACCTTAAGTGTGTAGACCCTATCGGTTCGGGAGACATGCAGACATGACCGAGACTCTCTCAGTCAATAACCATCAGCGGGATCTGGATACCCATGATGGCTCCCACATGCTCCTCGATTTTGTCATCGGATGAACCACTATGTCGAGGATTCGATCAAACCCTGTATGCAATTCCCTTTGTCAATCGGTACGTTACTTGCCCGAGACTCGATCGTCGGTATCCCAATACCTTGTTCAGTCTCGTTACCGGCAAGTCACTTTACTCGTACCATAACGCATGATCCCGTGTCCAACACCTTGGTCACATTGAGCTCAATATGATGATGCATTACCGAGTGGGCCCAGAGATACCTCTCCGTCATACGGAGTGACAAATCCCAGTCTCGATCCGTGTCAACCCAACAGCTACTTTCGGAGATACCTGTAATGCACCTTTATAGTCACCCAGTTACGTTGTGACGTTTGGTACACCCAAGGCACTCTTACGGTATCCGGGAGTTACACGATCTCATGGTCGAAGGAAGAGATACTTGACACTTGCAAAGCTCTAGCAAAACGAACTACATGATCTTTTATGCTATGCTTAGGATTGGGTCTTGTCCATCACATCATTCTCCTAATGATGTGATCCCGTTATCAACGACATCCAATGTCCATAGATAGGAAACCATGACTATCTGTTGATCACAACGAGCTGGTCAACTAGAGGCTTACCGGGGACATTGTGTGGTCTAAGTATTCACACGTGTATTACGATTTCCGGATAATACAGTTATAGCATGAATAAAAGACAATTATCATGAACAATGAAATATAATAATACTTTTATTATTGCCTCTAGGGCATATTTCCAACAGTCTCCCACTTGCACTAGAGTCACTAATCTAGTTACATTGTGATGAATCGAACACCCATAGAGTTCTGGTGTTGATCATGTTTTGCACGCGAGAGAGGTTTAGTCAGCGGATCTGCGACATTCAGATCCGTGTGCACTTTGCAAATCTCTATGTCTCCATCTTGAACATTTTCACGGATGGAGTTGAAACGACGCTTGATGTGCCTCGTCTTCTTGTGAAACCTGGGCTCCTTCGCGAGGGCAATAGCTCCAGTGTTGTCACAGAAGAGTTTGATCGGCCCCGACGCATTGGGTATGACTCCTAGGTCGGTGATGAACTCCTTCACCCAAATCGCTTCATGTGCTGCCTCCGAGGCTGCCATGTACTCCGCTTCACACGTAGATCCCGCCACGACGCTCTGCTTGCAGCTGCACCAGCTTACTGCTCCACCATTCAACATATACACGTATCCGGTTTGTGACTTAGAGTCATCCAGATCTGAGTCGAAGCTAGCGTCGACGTAACCCTTTATGACGAGCTCTTCGTCTCCTCCATAAACGAGAAACATGTCCTTTGTCCTTTTCAGGTACTTCAGGATATTCTTGACCGCTGTCCAGTGTTCCTTGCCGGGATTACTTTGGTATCTTGCTACCAAACTTACGGCAAGGTTTACATCGGGTCTGGTACACAGCATGGCATACATAACAGATCCTATGGCTGAAGCATAGGGGATGACACTCATCTCTTCTTTATCTTTTGCCGTGGTCGGTGACTGAGCTGAGCTCAGTCTCATACCTTGTAACATAGGCAAGAACCCCTTCTTGGACTGATCCATTCTGAATCTCTTCAAAATCTTATCAAGGTATGTGCTTTGTGAAAGACCTATGAGGCGTCTCGATCTATCTCTATAGATCTTGATGCCTAATATATAAGCAGCTTCTCCAAGGTCCTTCATTGAAAAACACTTATTCAAGTAGGCCTTAATGCTGTCCAGAAATTCTATATTATTTCCCATCAGGAGTATGTCATCTACATATAATATGAGAAATGCTACAGAGCTCCCACTCACTTTCTTGTAAACGCAGGCTTCTCCATAAGTCTGCATAAACCCAAACGCTTTGATCATCTCATCAAAGCGAATGTTCCAACTCCGAGATGCTTGCACCAGTCCATAAATGGATCGCTGGAGCTTGCATACTTTGTTAGCGTTCCGAGGATCGACAAAACCTTCCGGCTGCATCATATACAGTTCTTCCTTAAGATGCCCGTTAAGGAATGCTGTTTTGACGTCCATCTGCCATATCTCATAATCATAGTATGCGGCAATTGCTAACATGATTCAGACGGACTTTAGCTTCGCTACAGGAGAGAATGTCTCGTCGTAGTCAATCCCTTGAACCTGTCGATAACCCTTAGCGACAAGTCGAGCTTTATAGATGGTAACATTACCATCCGCGTCCGTCTTCTTCTTAAAGATCCATTTGTTTTCTATCGCTCGCCGATCATCGGGCAAGTCTGTCAAAGTCCATACTTTGTTTTCATACATGGATTCTATCTCGGATTTCATGGCTTCAAGCCATTTGTTGGAATCCGGGCCCGCCATTGCTTCTTCATAGTTCGAAGGTTCATTGTTGTCTAACAACATGATTTCCAGGACAGGGTTGCCGTACCACTCTGGTGCGGAACGTGTCCTTGTGGACCTACGAAGTTCAGCAGTAACTTGATCCGAAGTACTTTGATCATTATCATGGTTTTCCTCTTCAGTTGGTGTGGGCATCACAGGAACGGTTTCCTGTGCTGCGTCACTATCCCGCTCAAGAGGTAGTACTTCATCGAGTTCTACTTTCCTCCCACTTACTTCTTTTGAGAGAAACTCTTTTTCCAGAAAGCATCCGTTCTTGGCAACAAAGATCTTGCCTTCGGATCTTAAGTAGAAGGTATACCCTATAGTTTCCTTAGGGTATCCTATGAATACGCATTTTTCCGACTTGGGTTCGAGCTTTTCAGGTTGAAGTTTCTTGACATAAGCTTCGCATCCCCAAACTTTTAGAAACGACAGCTTAGCTTTCTTTCCAAACCATAATTCATACAGTGTCGTCTCAACGGATTTAGACGGTGCCCTATTTAAAGTGAATGTAGCTGTCTCTAGAGCGTATCCCCAAAATGATAGCGGTAAATCAGTAAGAGACATCATAGACCGCACCATATCCAATAGAGTGCGATTACGATGTTCGGACACACCATTTCGCTGAGGTGTTCCAGGCGGCGTGAGCTGTGAAACGATTCCACATTTCTTCAAGTGTGTACCAAATTCATGACTTAAGTATTCTCCTCCACGATCTGATCGTAAGAATTTTATCTTTCGGTCACGTTGATTCTCCACCTCATTCTGAAATTCCTTGAACTTTTCAAAGGTCTCAGACTTGTGTTTCATTAAGTAGACATACCCATATCTACTCAAGTCATCTGTGAGAGTGAGAACATAACGATATCCTCCGCGAGCCTCAACGCTCATTGGACCGCACACATCGGTATGTATGATTTCCAACAAGTTGGTTGCTCGCTCCATTGTTCCGGAGAACGGAGTCTTGGTCATTTTACCTAAGAGGCATGGTTCGCACGTGTCAAACGATTCATAATCAAGAGACTCTAAAAGTCCATCGGCATGGAGCTTCTTCATGCGCTTGACACCAATGTGACCAAGGCGGCAGTGCCACAAGTATGTGGGACTATCGTTATCAACTTTAAATCTTTTGGCATCTACACTATGAACATGTGTAATATTACGCTCGAGATTCATTAAGAATAAACCATTGACCATCGGAGCATGACCATAAAACATATCTCTCATATAAATCGAACAACCATTATTCTCAGACTTAAATGAGTAGCCATCTCGTATTAAACGAGATCCAGACATGTTCATGCTCAAACTTGGCACTAAATAACAATTATTAAGGTTCAAAACTAATCCCGTAGGTAAATGTAGAGGCAGCGTGCCGACGGCGATCACATCGACTCTGGAACCATTCCCGACGCGCATCGTCACCTCGTCCTTCGCCAGTCTCCGTTTATTCCGCAGCTCCTGCTGTGAGTTACAAATATGAGCAACGGCACCGGTATCAAATACCCAGGAGTTACTACGAGTACTGGTAAGGTACACATCAATCACATGTATATCAAATATACCTTTGGTGTTGCCGGCCTTCTTATCCGCTAAGTATTTGGGGCGGTTCCGCTTCCAGTGACCCTTCCCCTTGCAATAAAAGCACTCAGTCTCAGGCTTGGGTCCATTCTTTGACTTCTTCCCGGTAACTGGCTTACCAGGCGCGGCAACATCTTTGCCGTCCTTCTTGAAGTTCTTCTTACCCTTGCCCTTCTTGAACTTAGTGGTCTTATTGACCATCAACACTTGATGTTCTTTCTTGATTTCAGCCTCTGCTGACTTCAGCATCGAGAACACTTCAGGAATGGTCTTTTCCATTCCCTGCATGTTGTAGTTCATCACAAAGCTCTTGTAGCTTGGTGGGAGCGACTGGAGGATTCTGTCAATGACCGCCTCATCTGGGAGGTTAATGTTCAGCTGGGTCATATGGTTGTGCAACCCAGACATCTTCAGGATGTGCTCACTGACAGAACTGTTCTCCTCCATCTTACAACTGTAGAACTTGTCGGAGACATCATATCTCTCGACCCGGGCATGAGCTTGAAAAACTAGTTTCAGCTCTTCGAACATCTCATATGCTCCGTGATGCTCAAAACGCTTTTGGAGCCCCGGTTCTAAGCTGTAAAGCATGCCGCACTGAACGAGGGAGTAATCATCAGCGCGAGACTGCCAAGCATTCATAATGTCTTGGTTCTCTGGGACGGGAGCGTCACCTAGCGGTCCTTCTAGGACATATTGTTTCCTGGCAGCTATGAGGATGATCCTCAGGTTCCGGACCCAGTCCGTATAGTTGCTGCCATCATCTTTCAGCTTGGTTTTCTCTAGGAACGCGTTGAAGTTCATGTTGACATTAGCGTTGGCCATTGATCTACAAGACATATTCGCAAAGGTTTTAGACTAAGTTCATGATAATAAAGTTCTAATCAAATTATGAACTCCCACTTAGATTAGACATCCCTTTAGTCATCTAAGTGTTACACGATCCGAGTCGACTAGTCCGTGTCCGATCATCACGTGAGACGGACTAGTCATCGTCGGTGAACATTTTCATGTTGATCGTATCTTCCATACGACTCGTGTTCGACCTTTCGGTCTCCGTGTTCCGAGGCCATGTCTGCACATGCTAGGCTCGTCAAGTTAACCCTAAGTGTTTTCGCTGTGTAAAACTGTCTTACACCCGTTGTATGTGAACGTAAGAATCCATCACACCCGATCATCACGTGGTGCTTAGAAACGACGAACTGTAGCAACGGTGCACAGTTAGGGGAGAACACTTCTTGAAATTTTATAAGGGATCATCTTATTTACTACCGTCGTCCTAAGTAAACAAGATGCATAATACATAATAAACATCACATGCAATTATATAGTTGTGACATGATATGGCCAGTATCATATAGCTCCATTGATCTTCATCTTCGGGGCTCCATGATCATCTTGTCACCGGCTTGACACCATGATCTCCATCATCATGATCTCCATCATCGTGTCTTCATGAAGTTGTCACGCCAACGACTACTTCTACTTCTATGACTAACGTTTAGCAATAAAGTAAAGTAGTTTACATGGCGTTATTCAATGACACGCAGGTCATACAAAAAAATAATGACAACTCCTATGGCTCCTGCCGGTTGTCATACTCATCGACATGCAAGTCGTGAATCCTATTACAAAGAACATGATCTCATACATCACAATTCATCATTCATCACAACTTCTGGCCATATCACATCACATGATCAATCGCTGCAAAAACAAGTTAGACGTCCTCTAATTGTTGTTGCATCTTTTACGTGGCTGCAATTGGGTTCTAGCAAGAACGTTTTCTTACCTATGAATCACCACAACGTGATTTTGTCAACTTCTATTTACCCTTCATAAGGGCCCTGTTCATCGATTCCGCTCCAACTAAGGTGGGAGAGACAGACACCCGCCAGCCACCTTATGCAACTTGTGCATGTCAGTCGGTGGAACCGGTCTCACGTAAGAGTACGTGTAAGGTTGGTCCGGGCCGCTTCATCCCACAATACCGTTGAGCAAGAAAAGACTAGTAGAGGCAAGTAAGATGACAAAATCCACGCCCACAACAAAGTTGTGTTCTACTCGTGCAAAGAGAACTACGCATAGACCTAGCTCTGATACCACTGTTGGGGAACGTTGCAGAAAATTAAAATTTTTCCTACGGTTTCACCAAGATCCATCTATGAGTTCATCTAAGCAACGAGTCTAGGGAGAGAGTTTGCATCTACATACCACTTGTAGATCGCGTGCGGAAGCTTGCAAGGTGATGATGTAGTCGTACTCGACGTGATCCAAATCACCGATGACCAGCGCCAAACGGACGGCACCTCCGCGTTCAACACACGTACGGAACAGCCACGTCTCCTCCTTATTGATCCAGCAAGGAAGGGAGGAGAGGTTGAGGGAGATGGCACCAGCAGTAGCACGACGGCGTGGTGTTGATGGAGCTGCAGTACTCCGGCAGAGCTTCGCTAAGCACTATGGAGGTGGAGGAGGTGTTGGGGAGGGAGAAGGAGGCAACCAAAGGCCAGGGCGTTCAGGTATGAAGTCCCTCCTCTCCCCCACTATATATAGGGGTGCCAAGGGGGGGTGTCCGGCCCTAGGAGATCCAATCTCCTAGGGGGTGCGGCGGCCAAGGGGGGTTTTCCCTCCCCCCAAGGCACCTAGGAGGTGCCTTACCCTCCTAGGACTCTTGCCCCCTTAAACCCTAGGCGCATGGGCCTATGTGGGGCTGGTGCCCTTGGCCCATTAGGCCAAGGCGCACCCCCCACAGCCCATGTGGCCCCGCGGGACAGGTGGACCCACCCGGTGGACCCCCAGGACCCTTCCGGTGGTCCCGGTACAATACCGATAACCCCGAAACTTGTCCCGATGCCCGAAACAGGACTTCCCATATATAAATCTTTACCTCCGGACCATTCCGGAACTCCTCGTGACGTCCGGGATCTCATCCGGGACTCCGAACAACATTCGGGTTACTGCATATACATATCCCTATAACCCTAGCGTAACTGAACCTTAAGTGTGTAGACCCTACGGGTTCGGGAGACATGCAGACATGACCGAGACTCTCTCAGTCAATAACCATCAGCGGGATCTAGATACCCATGATGGCTCCCACATGCTCCTCGATGTTGTCATCGGATGAACCACTATGTCGAGGATTCGATCAAACCCTGTATGCAATTCCCTTTGTCAATCGGTACGTTACTTGCCCGAGACTCGATCGTCGGTATCCCAATACCTTGTTCAGTCTCGTTACCGGCAAGTCACTTTACTCGTACCGTAACGCATGATCCCATCTCCAACACCTTGGTCACATTGAGCTCAATATGATGATGCATTACCGAGTGGGCCCAGAGATACCTCTCCGTCATACGGAGTGACAAATCCCAGTCTCGATCCGTGTCAACCCAACAGCTACTTTCGGAGATACCTGTAATGCACCTTTATAGTCACCCAATTACGTTGTGACGTTTGGTACACCCAAGGCACTCTTACGGTATCCGGGAGTTACACGATCTCATGGTCGAAGGAAGAGATACTTGACACTTGCAAAGCTCTAGCAAAACGAACTACACGATCTTTTATGCTATGCTTAGGATTGGGTCTTGTCCATCACATGATTCTCCTAATGATGTGATCCCGTTATCAACGACATCCAATGTCCATAGTCAGGAAACCATGACTATCTGTTGATCACAACGAGCTGGTCAACTAGAGGCTTACCAGGGACATTGTGTGGTCTAAGTATTCACACGTGTATTACGATTTCCGGATAATACAGTTATAGCATGAATAAAAGACAATTATCATGAACAATGAAATATAATAATACTTTTATTATTGCCTCTAGGGCATATTTCCAACACTTGGAGGAGCACCTTTCCATTTTCTAGCTACTCCGATTATGCATGCTGGGTTTACCCGTTGTGTGTGCTACTACCGCCTTTCCTTAACAAATTCTATTAAATTGTGCTATCTAATTTTACCATGCAATCTGTTGCTCCTGTGTATATGTTCTATATGTCGTGCAGCGTGGTGCTCACTTAATAACTGTTTGGTTAATCAGTTGTCGTCTTCAGGTAACTGTTTGGTTCAATTCTGCAAATGTGATGTACAATTCCTCAGGCTGCAATTTTATATTTTATCCCGTGTGAGAAATAAACTGAATTTATCTTTACGAAATACATGAGAAACGAATACAATTGCTATATTTCCAAGTTGTCAAGCATGCTTGGTTTGGTTATACATTGTGCAATGTGGTGATCAGTTAACATGTGGTTCATTTGTGTGGTGATGTTTAGTTAACTGTTTGGTTCAATTATGAAATGTGATGTTCAATAGTTGTGGTTGCATTCTGTTACTGTATACCATGTGAGAAGTAAATCGAATTTGGCTGTACTAAATACATGAGAAAACAAATACAATTGCTATATTTCCAAGTTATTAAGCATGCTTGGTTCGGTTAACTGTCTGATCTTCTATTAGGGGTATGTTATGTTGTGCAATGTGGTGCTTAGTTAATGCTTAGTTCATTTGTTGTGGTGTATAGTTACCTGCTAAGTTCAATTCTGCAATGCGATGTCCAATTGTCGTGGTTGGAATTTTGTATTGTTGTGCATTTGAGGAATAATTCGAAATTGGCTGCAGTTAATACATGAAAAACATATACAAGTGCTATATTTCCTAGTTCTTAATCATGTTTGGTTTGGATAAATGGGTTTTCCATGTGGCTTGAATGAATCTGCAATGTGCTTATTTTTCATCAAAATATTTTACTAATAGCATGCGAACCATTACTTAACCTGATGACTAACTACCTTATATGTGTTGCAAGGAAACAATGGGAAGCGCCGAGGTTTGCAATCGAGGTTAGCACGTGCATGGTATGTTGTTAATAGCACATTATTATGCAATTGCAGGAACCATTCTAATATTTAGGTTTTTAACAATTTGGTCTTGCACATGTAGGTCCTGTTGTCAGAGGTTTTGACCCATTATTCGACCCTTTTTTGCATATGGAGAAATGAGTTGTCCATGAATATCAATCAAGTCAAGAAACTCAGAAAGATTATTAGGATAAAGAAATTAGCGACAAAAAACAACAAGATATTTGTCTGCACAATGAAGAAGGACATCAGTTCACTACAAGATGGTACTAACTATTATACCTTGCCTTTTTTTATTCCTTTGCCCTATTTCCAATATAGAGAAAATATTTATGCACATCCTTGTTTTTAGGCCTTTCCAAAGCAGTTCACTTGTGATTACCTCTCAAACCACCTCTATGGTAAGGAGGCGAGGAAGGTTTTCATACAACACCCACGGTTCAATATTTAAGTATTCCTGAAAAGGACGAAGGATGACGGTTAATCATTCACAGGCACTGGCCTAAAGTTGCAGAGACCTTCAACATCAATGAAGGCTCAATATTCGTCTTTCGCTTTAGCAGTTTTCCTGACGAGATGCATCTTTCTATGTATCGTCTATGATGCTAATTTTGAAAGGTTCTAGGTATTGCATGTGAAACTTGGTGCTGGTGCAGTTGTGTAATGGGGTAGCTGAGTGCCGAAGCTATATCATGTTGTACTCTGATGTATTTCAATTATGAAATCCTGCTTCCTTAATATGAGAATGAAATATATTGTGTGTTTAATATTAATGTCAACTAGCAAAGTGGCCCGCTCGATGCGCGGGCTAGGATTTTATGAAGTTAAATGTTAAAAAAAATATTATTTGATTTTTTGAAAGGAAAATTGATACCAAATGTGGTTGTAATTTAAAATATACATATTCTGCAACCATAGTTTTATCTTTGGTAAGTTTGGGTTTTTATTGATACATAAATAGATGTGCAATCCGGTAATTCTTTATTTCCTAATTATGCATGCCATACAAACTGCAGTATTATGATCAACAACATCATAAAATTATATTTGTATTTCTTTCTGACATGTTTATCATGTTGCCTAGTTTTTTATGCGAACGGAAATTTAATAGTTCTGATTGTTTTCGTGTAGTCATAGGTTAATTTTCCACTGGTATGCAAGGTTGGTATATTTATTTAGTAATCTTGTACTAAAATTATTTAGTTTATTTATATAGTACATACATTTCCATCAAGCTTTGTTGGTAGGTATTTTGGTTCCATATACGTGGACACGTAAGAACCAAGGGTGTCTTATATGTTGACTTTAGATAGTTTCCTTAACATATACCAATCCCTTTTTATAATATAGTTTTTATCAGATTTTCTTACATACTCCCTCCGTTCCTAAATATTTGTCTTTCTAGAGATTTCAACAAGTGACTACATACGGAGTAAAATAAGTGAATCTACACTCTAAAATATGTCTATATACATCCGTATCTGATAGTCCACTGAAATCTCTAAAAAGACAAATATTTAGGAACGGAGGGAGTAGTTTTGAGCAGTTAAGGGTTGACATTGAGAGAGCAAACCAATTTCTTATTACAAACTAACCCTTGGTATATTTGACCAGAACTGTTGTTCGCCAGAGGAAGATGACGTAGAAGTTGTACTCTAAAATATCGATCGATGGAAAGAGAGGTTTTTGGATGCCTATGTATGTATGTATGTATGTATGTGAATGTGAGATTTTTGTTGCGTCCAGAGATCTTACTGTTTGCAGACATCAAATTTTTGTATATTATGGGTGACTCTTTGGATTTGTTGCGACAGATTGCATCTATGTTTATCGGTGATAAATTTAGATTTATTTGGAGAGATTGCACCTATGTACAGGATACTGTGGCTTTTGGAGAAGGATTTTGATAGTCTGGCCATGTTTGGTTGCCAAGAGATCTTACAATGTACGCGTAATTTTACCTTTTTACTTTGTCTGGACCAATTGCTTGTGGGATGTTAGAACCAGTAGTACTAAGTTTTTATTTTATAGGATTGCCTAATCTCTCATTTTTTGGGGATAGTCTGGTCGCTTAGTGATAGCTCATTTTTTTATCGCTCATTTTTTACCTGCATGCCTAGGTTTTTATTTGGGGCGCTCTTAGGCGCCGGCGCACCGGCCGAACAGTGGGGCCGGTCATCGCGCAAGCGTCCGATTTAGCATATTTGACCCGTTCGATCTGGGTCTCGCAACAGGAAAAAAAAAGTTGCATCGCGCTCCGCTTTAGATCTGGGTTCCTCCTTCCTCATGGGAACGCAGCGCTGCCGCCGCGGCCTGCAGCAGGCACTCGCGTCTCGCCGGTCCCCGCCATTGCCGCCGGTTGCCGCCCCTCATCGTCGTCGTCTCCGGTGTTTCTCGCCGACTCTGGAGCCATGCATGGATGTAGCAAAAAACTTCCCTGGTCGTAGCAAAACGCGAAGGCGGTTGCAACAAAAAATGTCAGTTCCAGCACAATTAAATGATAGTTCCAGCAAAAAAAGCTCAGCAGCAGAAAACCATGGCTCATAGCCAACAGCGGTAGTAGCAAATCTTTGTTTTAGTTCCAGCAAAACCAAAAACGGTGGAAGCAAAAATGCAAAAAAGGGGACTTTGTGGAAGGATGTTCTAGCAAAATCAAAGACACAGGTGGTAGCAAAAATTGAAACTGGTTGTAGCAAATTAAAACACCATTTGTAGCAAAGTACTAGCAAAATTGAGCGTTCATCCAGCAAAAAGCGAATGCGGCAGTTGTAACAAAAATTGAAGCTGGTTCAGCAAATCAAAACACCGGTTGTAACAAAATGCAAAGAATTGGCGTCGGTGGTAGCAAACCAAAGTGCCGATGGTAGCAAAAATTAGTGCTGTTCCAGCACCGCCATGAGCCGGTTCCAGCAATGGGCGTCGTTGAAGTTGAACCACCGGTGGACTCTACTGTCCACGGCGCCGAAGGCTTCTCCCGTCCACAACACCGGTCGACGCCCCGTCGTAGCACCGGTGCTGAAGCTTCGTGGCAGTTGTCGTTGGACGGTCGTCGCAGCCCCGCTTGCTTGTGGAAGCGCTGGCGGCTTGAGGTGGAAGGAGGGGGAGAGGTGGGGAGCCCCAATGGTGAGGGAGGCGGAGGAAGGAGAGGGGGAGGTGGGCAGCACCGATGGGGAGGGGAGCTGGAAGAAGGAGAAGGAGTGGTTGGTAGCAGAGGTGGGGAATTCTGGCTAGAACGCTCTGGATCGAAGGAAAGAAGATAAGGGAAAGGGGAGAAGCAGTGCAGGGCCCCACGAGACGCGGGTGCGTCCGGCGCAATTTTGAGCCGGTGCGCCGGCTGTAAACACTTACCTTTTATTTTTGGGATGGCCTAATTGCGCATTTTTTTTGGACAGTCTGGTCGTTTAGATTTGCTTTTTGGAATGGGCTGGTCGCTCTTTTTCTATCGCTTAGTTTTTGCCTGTACTAGTAAAACGCTCGTGCGTTGCTACTGGCTATTCGCAATAATTATAACGCCTGGGTTCAACATAGAAACCCCATCCAATGACGCACCTTCCTTTTTTTTTGTCGGAACCTCTCATTCCCGACCAGTTTCCCACCATAGCGGGACATTTTGTGTTTTGTTTTTCTCTCGCTGGTGCCACCTCCTTCAAAAGCATATGGCGTCCACCTCATCTTTGTCGTGCACTGCAATATGGATGATTTTTTCCTGTTTACAATATAATAGAGTGGATTAAACTAAAACATACTATTGACACAAAAAATAACAAATAACTACAGAGATCATTTTCAAAGGTATATTCAACTTTGCAAATGCGAATTGACATTGAAGGAGAATGGCAACGTGAACGTATTCCTAGTCCCCAATACTCGATCGCACATATGTTACAAGGGATAATTGTGGTTCTTCTCTTCCTTGTCTTTCCCTGCATTTTCTACTCCTCGCCTCTTCGCCAACCCGTTTCATTCGCGCCAACCAACACCACATCAACATTAGTGTGTTCGGCATCGACGCCTCATCTTCTTTTTTTTCTCTTATTATTTGGAACACTCTTTCTTTATCCAACACCATGCACCACTTGGTGGCTTTAGTTCTTTTTCCTTCATGTTTTTGGAACACTCTTCCTTTTTATTATAGCATGAACCACCTGGCTAGTGTTGTGTCGTGTTGTCCTCACCCGCGTACATTTCGGCAACTATCAGCGTGTGGGCATCCTGCGGAGCATAGACTTCATCCATCTTGGTGAACGCTAGGTCGCCCATGTCGCAAGCGTATGGTGGCCGTTGTCCATGTTGGCAAGCGGTGCTAGACGCTTGGCCATGTAGCTGAGAGCCCGTTGATCGATCTTGCCCACGAGCGCTTTCAAAATGATTTTCCATGATTAACAGCTTACTTAATTAATTAAGTACACAAAAAATTAATGACCTACCTAATTCTCTACATGCCTAATTAAGTGCCAACCAAATCAATTAATTATCTGACTAATCGGGAAAAATTCCTACTTCTAATTATCTGTAGGCATAAAGAATTATCTAACCAAATGACTTGATTTTTAAATTGATTTGGTGCAAAAAAAATCTATTCAAATGGACCTAGTTAATTGCATATGTAATTAACTATCTAGTTGATTAATTGCATCAATGGTTTGATTTCCAAATTGATTCAGTGCTCGATTTCTAAATTATTTTTGCATGAATGGCTGCTACAAACGATTATGACAATGACTACCGAGTAATGTAGGACACAATATCTTAATGAATTTCTTGACATTTAAATGGACACACTTGATTTGAGAATGTAGCCATGTGGCTCTCCATTTGACTGTCAAGAAATATAATGTGACCGCGTCCACATGACGGTCTGATGACCCGCCTCCCGCCACAGTCGTCCTCGATGCCGTGATCCACGCCCTGGCATTCTTGAGCATTGCGCCAGGGTTAGGCCCGGCCACGACATCTTCCATGGTGTCGTGCACTACGTCCCTCCGCAGGAGCGCGCGGATAGGTACACCCATAGGAAACTTGTGACTGTCAATTAATAGTAGAGATAATGATAATAATAAATGACATAGCACGGTGGATTAGCAATTTGTTATGAACGAATATATTATTTTATTATGGAAGGTTATCGAGAAAAAATCTTATGCCTGTCTTCTAGGGAAGTGATCTCACATATATCGTGCAATTTCTGAATTCTTAATTACTTATTGTTTACGTAATAGAATTGAATCAGCACAAGAAGATTTCCGGGCCTGGAACGAAGATCAACGTGTTGCATGACAATTGGATACCCTGCAATGGAAGCATGACTCCTCTAGGTGCCAACTAAGTACCGAATACGATCAAGGTGGCTGACCTACTCTCGAAGGACGGAACGGCCTGGGACGAAGGAAAACTGCAGGCTGTGTTCACTCCGTCTGATGCCCAAGATATTAGACAGGTAGTAGTGGGGGGGGCCGGGCAAAGAAGATTTCCGGGCCTGGAACTATACCAGAAATGGGATCTTCACCGTGAGATCGGCCTACCATCTAGGGATGACCCTGAAGACGGCGAGAAAGGCACTGGCCTCCTCGTCCAGCTCGGTTGCGGATCATAAGAGTTGGATGGAATTATGGGCCGCGGATGTCCCAAACAAAGTTAAAATACATGGCTGGCGGATGTTAAAAAATGGGTTGGCTTTCGGTGATGAACTACTGCGACGACATGTCAAACCTGGGGTGTTCTGCATCGCATGTGGCAGAGTGGAAACGATCACGCACAGGATGTGGCGATGCCCACACTGCTTCTTCCTGTGCTTCAGCCTAACAAAATGCATGAGTCATGCCCATGTTTCAACAAATACATAAGCAATTTTTGCCACTAAAGTCATTATTTCAGTAAGTACAAAACAACTAAAGAGAAAACTAAAATGCATGTAAAAAAATCAAACTTGATGAATGGAAAAAATACGGAGGATGCATGAAGGAGTGCTTACCTCGACCAATGTTGTTGTTTCATGGAGCAGGTGTGTTGCGTGGAACATGCCAAACATGAGTGTTTGAATTGTGTACACCTTAATCTTTGTATCTAAGGATGATAGGATGAATCATCAGTAAACTCTTACCAGTCCATAATAAACTTTGTCTCATAATGTAGTGAGTATTCCCTGTATATGAGCAAACAAATTCTGCATAGAATACCATGCATATACATGCCTAGAATGGTAGTTATAGTGCCTACAAAGTGTGGCGGCATAGTTAAAGTTCTTAATCCTCAATGCCAGTCGAGATACTCACATTACAATATATTTAAGTTTCCTTGCCAAAAGAATTTACCACCACAAGTCAATAGTGCTTAACCCAAAAAGAAATTTTCAGTTTTTGCCAGAGATCCAAGTTTGCAGAACGGTAGGACCGGTGGCCGAATTGTGCTGATAGACGTTGTTGGCAACGTCGTTGATGTCAGAAGCATGCCACACCTCTGATTGAATGCCTGACAACACCAATGAGTACTGATTGCCATTGAAGAGACCAGCGATGTTCTATAAACACCCACGCATTAAGAAAAGTTCTTTCATGCGTAAGAAAATAAATAGCTGACTGAAAATTAAAGAGAGGATTAGATATAAAGGTTCAAAAATAGAAATTGCAAAAACGTAAGCAATTAAGTACCCTCGCAGATAACATGACTCAAGGATGATAAGGAAGTAAATATGTACCCTTGCAGCTCTAGCAATTAGGAAACGACATCTGAACCGAAGGAACTGGGGCAAGTCCATGCTAGAGACTTGCAATAGAGCTGCTGATGACACATCAAAGCCTGTTGACAGAATAGAATCTTGCATCTTATTTATCAAAAATGTGGCCTTGGTTGGATCCTCCGAGCAAGTCTCAATATTAAGACTAAGCAAGGAAAATTTACCAAGATCAGCTGGCAACAATTACAGCCTAATATCGTGAACACCGCTAGAACCTCGAGAGAAATGGTAGAAACACTTCAAAAATACTGCTACTAACTAAAAGAACGTTAAAAAGGAGGAGTGCCACACTGATGGTATTAACTAAAGAGTAAAGAGCAGTAAGAACAGGATGTTTAGTACAGTTACCTTTAAATAGACCAAACAATGTAGAATAATTGATCTTCAACCCACGCCCTTCATGCCCATTGATGCTGCAATATTACGATCAGGGACAAGTCAATATAAAGGGCGTAAGAAATATCCTCCCAAAAGTGAAGAAGGAAACATATGTGGTTACATAAGTACCATGCGTTCCTATTTTGCAGTTATCAGAACAACAGAACATCAGTGTTGATGTTTATCATCTTGTAAGGTGCCAAAGGACATCAAATTTTATTCTTGACTACTTCTTTTCATCATTAGAAGCTGAGATCAAAAATACATTTCCTGACAACCAAAAAAAAGGGAGTGACAGCTTAGATCTGCTAGGGATATATACATGATCAATTTCGAATATTCGGACCAACATTCTATGAGGTGTCCAAGTTGCAAATTCACACACCCAAAATTTGCAAGGCTGAGAGAGGGGTAACTACCAAGCATCACCCTATGTTGATCAAAGAACATCAGTATATGCACTCAAACACTACAGTGGAAGTGTGTTGAATCAGATCTGGACTTGCAGTTTTGTTGCATTTTTATGTCTACATTTGATCCAATCTAGCATACACTAATAATAGCTCTAATATAGACCCATCTTATCACCAAGGATGACACTTTTACTGATATAAAATCTATAGCGTCAGAAGTTAACAAGGAAACAAATTCAAAGAACGAACCTGGAGACATACCACATGAAACCTACAGTCAACTAAAACAAAAATTCATGATCGACACCCTTGCTCTTCTCAGTAGACTTGCTCCTGGACTAAATCTTGTTGAAGAATTTAATCTGAGATTGAAACACCAAGATATCAGACTTATTTCCCCCATGTACATCCATCATATGGAAGCCCATTCTATTTTCCCTTTTACCTGTAGACTTTATTCTGTTCATATCAAACATCAGTCAACCTTGATTTCATCACAGAGCCATGGACGTTGGAGAGGAGGAGGCTAAAGGGATGCAGGACTCGATGTGATATTCTTAAAATCAGATGTACATCCCTGGGCAACAGAAGATCCATCTCCCAATCACCGCGTTGTGTGCTAGGTTTATAAATGGATCAAGGACAAGCTATACTCAAAAGCTTACTTCATCCCAGCGGCATTCTGGTATCATCATTGCACATGGGACATGATAACTTTTTCTGCAGGAGTTGTCATAACAACCAAGCGCTGCTCCCGGGAGTTTGCATCTTCTGCATCTCAATCTTTTAGAACGATTGATTTCACTCTCCACATTCTTAAAAGTATCACCATTGGATTCCACTTTTGGGGCCCTTCAGAAACATGGGTAAAGAATTAAAAGGATGGATGAACACTGCATATGATGATTCTAAATAAATTAAATATGAAGAGTTA
Organism: Triticum aestivum; assembly: GCF_018294505.1. Taxonomy (NCBI): domain Eukaryota; kingdom Viridiplantae; phylum Streptophyta; class Magnoliopsida; order Poales; family Poaceae; genus Triticum; species Triticum aestivum. The sequence continues at coordinate 733,187,170 of NC_057813.1, forward strand.
ACCATGCTGTATAAAGAAACTTACCAAACCATGCATTTCTCGTGGAACATAGATGGCGTTGGTAGGGTTGCCCTCGTCACTGGGCACAATCCTTCTATTGTGATACAGTACCATCGGACCATCGGACCATGACACTGACATAGGAAAAGTGAATATATTTAGTGCCAGTACAAATAAGAAGACTTCAACAGACATTTTTTACTGATATGTGTAAAGGATATGCAGCATATTACCGGCTCACTGGTTCTAAATGAATGGCAGAAAACGCATTCATCTTCAAATACGCCGATTGGTGTCTGATCTCTCCCCAACCTAGTAGCACCTTTGTTGTCTTCCAGCTTTGCATGTTTCCCAGGACCATTACCTTTTCTGCCGTAATGCAGGTGCTGCCCAGTGTTACTTGCATTAACACCTGGTGATGCACCTTTGGTTGCATCAACAACAAATTGCCTTTCGCGGGGGATGCACTTCCATTCTGTAACAAAGAGTAATCCAGTTAGAATGATGAATACACAATGTATGTAATTCATCAAGGAGTAAACAGTTGTTTCTATTATACGGTTGCTATTCAAACTTCTACATGTGTTATAGCATAAGAATGTACCAGTCGCTAGCATGAAACTGTGCTCTACTTCTATGCATAAGTAATACACGGATACATCAGGATTGGGGCAAAGAACTACATCAAAGAATGAACATATTTGTTTCAAAGAAGAAAGGAATGCACAAAGTAACCCAACATGTCGTGGAACCTCAAGATTATCACAGCCAGCTACCATTCCTACGTCGACCAACATGTCGGTACGAGTAGCAGACTTGGTACCTACAAGCATCAAAGTGGTGAGCTGAATGAAGCTGAAAACAACTACTCTACTGAACATGGCTTGTTTTATCATAATTTCAAGCAGATGTCTGTCCGTATGAACTGCATAATGACATAATAATATTTTTGAAAACGATAGTTCAACCATGCCCTAACACAATGCAGCATGGATTTAGAGATTTGCGATCGATTTGGTGAGCCGCGTTGGAGCTGTCGTAACTCTTTGACGCATCAAATCGCTCTAGGGCGTGAATTTTGAAGAAAAAAACAAACTGTACATTATGTAAAACAAAAGATTGAGAAGAGCTTATCACCATATGCGCATCCTAAGAATTGGGGAAACAAAATAGTCCATAGGTCACACCGAACGATTAGGCCACTTGAAAAACAGAATCCGTACTTGGCGCTGCGCGGCGACTCGTGCGACAAGGGTTTGGAGGAACTGACGGAAAGAAAAAAGACGCAGGCCCGTTTGATCAGAGCAAGGCAGGCGCGCCCGACGGCACGCGCCGTCGTGTCGTTTACCGGCCGGAAGCAAGAGACGGACAGTTCGCCGTACGGACGCAGGAGGCAGAGTGAAGGGGGGCGAGCGAACCTCCGGACTGCGTCGATGACAGCCGCGCGGCGCCGAATCCCGGGGCCGGTGACGGCCTCTCGCTCCCCGAGGTTGTTCCCCCCGCTCTCCCCGTCGGCAACGACGAACTCATCGGCGGCACGTGGAGGTTTAAAGGGGCAGATGGCGTGCGTGGGCTGCAGCGGCGCATGGAGGCGTGGAGGGGCAGACCACGCGCGTGGAGCGGCGGCGTGCGTGGGTCGGCGGCACCTGGATGGCCGGGGCCGGGACGGCGATGGAGGATCTCGGCAGCGGCGTCCCGACGGCGGCCGCGGCTTCTCTGGCACCTCGGTGCCGGCAAAGGGATCCGCAATGGCGAAAGCATCGGCGATGGCGGCTGGGGCGTGGTTCCCGTCGCTGTAGCGATTAGATCGAGGGTAGAGGTGTTTGTTTCCAGGGACTTATCTCTACTCCTAATGGACGAATTGGTTGAATAGTCCCCCCCACTTTCAACCGGTTTATTTTCAACCGGTTTTTCTTCCTCCCACCTCCCATCAGCCCCTCCCACCGGTTTTTCTCTTTTCTCGTCTGACGGGCAATACCCAACGTATTTATGGTAATCAATCATAATTAATCCACGTATAGTAATAAATCAATCCAGGTATGGTAAGGTCATAACTCAGGAAATTTTGAATATGGTAATTATATGGTAATAAATTTAAATTACCCCAAAGGCTATCAATCCAGGTATGGTAAGGCCATAACTCGGGAAATATCAAATATGGTAATAAATTTAAATTACCACCAGGTATGGTAAGGCTATCCACGTATAGTAATAAATCATATAGTAATAAATCATAATTAATCCACGTATAGTAATAAATCAATCCAGGTATGGTAAGGTCATAACTCAGGAAATTTTGAATATGGTAATTATATGGTAATAAATTTAAATTACCCCAAAGGCTATCAATCCAGG
>NC_057813.1:733189760-733206560 GCF_018294505.1 Triticum aestivum
GTATGGTAAGGCCATAACTCGGGAAATATCGAATATGGTAATAAATTTAAATTACCACCAGGTATGGTAAGGCTATCCACGTATAGTAATAAATCATATAGTAATAAATCATAATTAATCCACGTATAGTAATAAATCAATCCAGGTATGGTAAGGTCATAACTCAGGATATTTTGAATATGGTAATTATATGGTAATAAATTTAAATTACCCCAAAGGCTATCAATCCAAGTATGGTAAGGCCATAACTCGAGAAATATCGAATATGGTAATAAATTTAAATTACCACCAGGTATGGTAAGGCTATCGATCTAGGTATGGCACGCCCTCACCTGATCACCTATCACAATCTCCAGCCCCACGCACGCACCAAAGAACCCACCCGGCACAAAACGCAGCTCCTCTCGATCCCCTCGAGTAAACGTCGCCGCCGTCGTGCGATCTTCCTAACACAGACGCCGTCACCGCCTCCTTCCCACCTACGGCGTCCCACGTCCATGGTGACGGCGCTCGCGTCCTACACTGACCCTCCGCCTCATATAGGTTGGTCGTTGATGGAGTGGGATGTGCCGCTGCGGTTTGGGGAGGAGAATCACGATCTGGTTGGGATCTCAGTGTGGACTCGTTCTCTGCGATGAAGGATGGCGCTGCCTCTCTGGCAAATGGGATCGGAGGAAGGGGCTCTACGTCGTGAATGTCGGCGAGGCAGCGGCCGAAGGCGAGCCCGACGGTGAGCACGGGTGTTCGTCCCATGAAATAGGCGGCCACGGAGGGCGGATCTGAGGCCACCCCAATCGCCGGTGGCCCTTCCTCCCATCGCTCATCGCCTCCATTCTCTCTCTCCTCTAAATCTTTGTCGCCCCTGCCTGATTCTGGCCGACGCCATCCAGCTCTCGCATCGACCACCACCAGCACGGCTGCGGACGAGGCGCAACCGCAGACGCCGCCGCCGCCATCCTCATCCACCTCCTCCACCATCCTTCCCAGCCGTCGTCGGGGGCACCCGCCATCTGCGCTCTAGCCCACCCGCTCCCTCCTATCCCCTCCCCCTGCCTGCCAGCCCCGTGATCCATCGCACAGATGGCAGGTACTACAGCGACCTCCTCCCCAGCGGATCCGGCCTCCTCCGATGGAGATCCATCCTGCGCACCACCTTATTCTCATGCGTGCACGTCTATATCAACGTCTCATTCCACCTCACCTGAGCCTTTACCTTCCCACCTCTGCTTCAGATCCACATCACTTTGCAAGGTATGTGCTTGATTGTTCCGAACTGGATCGATGGATTGTGCAAGGTACTTTGGGTGTTGTCATTGACGGCAATTGTCACGCCATGCTACCATCGGAGGGGTCCCTCATCGATGATTAGGGTCTTCCGAACTGCACGAGCTCCATTGAGAAGGATGTTTTTAATTCTGGTTTTGCCTACATGCTTTTTTTGCCTGTATCTACTTAGCTAATGTCTTCTTATAGATAGTAGCTGCTGAAGTGGTGATCAAAGTTGTTCACTATAAGGAAACAACCATGATAACAAAAGTGTATATTCCCTGACCTTTGACCTGAAGTACTTTTTCATTAGAAACTTGCAACAGCCAGGCATTGAAATTAGCAACAGCTTCGTACGTACTGAACTAATTTGCAGCAACACGTACTGAACTAAGTTAGGTTATGCTCATCGTTCCAACATGCTTAGTGATAACCACCTAGCAAGCTAATTAAACATGAAAAAATTGAAGTGCTACTTCTAATCGTACTATTCTGAATGTGAAAATCTATTTAATTGGCTCTTCTCTAATTGTACACTTGCATAAATCTCAGATCTTGCAAATTACAGTATAACCATAAAAGTCATGCTTTGACTCCTATAGGGCCTTTTGCACTTTAATATGACTAATAATTTGCCTTAATATCACAGATTGGATTACTACCTTTCTAAGTGAATGACATTCAAGAAGGTCATTAAATAAAACCAAGAAATCCTTCTGGTATTGGAGTGTAGGAAAGTTGAGACTATAAAACCAAAAGGTTATATTTACGTTTATTAGAGAAGGTTCTTTACTTTTTATAGGAAAATACAAAATGTTGCGATGTAGAGTCTAGGTGGTGGGCCTCCTTGATCCACTTGGTGGATGAGGGCGACTCCGGTCCTGGCACCCATAGTGCCAGTGATCCAAAAATCATAGGGCCTGGATATAGCTCTAGCAGACATATGCGGCTTGCGCATCGAGCTTGGTCGTCTCGAGCATGGAGATAGGCGAGTTGTAGACCAAGAGCTGGTACAGAGATAGGCGAGTTGTAGACAAGAGCTGGTGGGCAGCAAGAAACGCATGCACACCAAAGAACAAATCTGAGTCACATGCCTACTTCTATTGGTTTCTACAAAGAGCGGCTAGCTTAGATCTTAGACCAGTCAGTCACTGTCGAGGTCGCCAAGGTGATCTTACAGCACCGCCGTGGGGATTTCTCATGATTTTATGTAGGCAAGCCTTAAGCGGTGGTGGTGATTGGCTGGGTGGTGTCGCTGCCTTGGGAAGAGACGAAGTGATGGTAAAAGTAAGCAGGATCGGATGATTCTTCCGTGGGGATAGCCAAAGTCAAGATGTCGACTACAGACTTGTCGCAGACTTGCAGTGAACCTGGATGCGGCGAGCCTGATTTGTGGATCGATGGCGGGTCTTGACTTTGTTAGGCTGGGATTGGATGGTTGCGGAGGGTGGTGTGCTTGGTTGGGTTCCCATGGAAGAATGTGGCCTCCTCGTGGATCTAGTCATGCCCATCCTAGAGAACATTGTGTCCCTAGCTCCCTCGAGGAGCAAGGACAGTGCAAGCGGCAGCAGGGGGTAGGGGTAGATGTGGGGAGGGATGTCGGCGGCTGCTCGAGGTCATCATGATGAAACCCTTGACGTCCCATCTTTATCAATGGAAGTGGAAGAGCACGAAGTCGAGATTGGATAGGAGTTTGAGTTCTTTTTGGCACCGATCGGTTCCCCACTTTAGAGATGTATTTTTTTTGCGTGCGAGCAAACAGTGGGTTGATTCTAAAAGGGATAGGCACTTTTCAACAGAAGTGCATGACGGACCAAAAATAAGACCTCATTTTATTCGTTTGATAGATATCGTATTATTCGTTGTTGTTCGTTCGGTGAAATTTCCTAATATTTGATTGTTGTGTTTCTAATTAGAGCACCCCATAATCACCCAATATGAGGGGATGATAAATGAAAGATACTGATTATAAATTTTGAAGAGCCCATGGCAAAGCACGGGCGTTATACTAGTTGGTTTAGGGACTTAAAAAAGTCCCTATAAGTCCCACCTAAACCAAACACAAGGGACTTATTGGGACTTATTGTGGTGATTTGGGACTTATCAAATAAGACTCTCAGGGAGGAGCTTATTGGGACTTATCCCGGGCCGGACCTACCCTACATCGCTCCAGGCTCGTTCCCCGCACGCCGCCGCCCCGCCTCTTGCCCCGTCGCCGCCCCGCCTCTCGCCCCGTCGCTGCCCCGCCTCTCGCCCCGTCGCCGCCCCGCCTCGGTTCGTTGCAGCGGTGCCTCCAATCGCCGGACAGGCCCTCTCCTGAGCCTCGTTGCAGCGGTGCAATATGGACTTATAAGTCCCTGTAAACAAACAGGTAGGGATTCGGGACTTATAAGTTCCTGTAAACAAACAGGTAGGGACTTATGACTTATAAGTTGGGACTTAAAAAAGTTGTAGGACTTATGAAACAAACAGGGCCGTAGCCTCCTCCGTCAGTTTTTTTTTCTCATGGGAGGGGGCCTGGATCGGTTCCTGCGAGGGCGCTCGCTCCCGCTTCGTCCAGTTTTTTGGTTCGTTCTTCGTCCAAATTTCTGTCGTGCGAGGGAGGGCTGTCTTCGCCCATTTTTTTCGTTCGAGTAATGCAGATGTGGTAGGATGACGAAAAAAAACCGACGGTGGGAGTATGACGAAAAAAAACCAGCGAAAATAAACCGCGCAGACTATTCACTAAGTCGTTTTAGGATGGCCTAATCGCTCAATTTTTTAGGGATAGTCTGGTCGTTTAGATTTTCTTTTTGGATGGTCTGATCGCTCTTTTTTTATCGCTCAGTTTTTACTTTTTTTTGCGGAGTAAAGGGAGTTTTATTCAAGATGTCACAGTGTTACAGTCGAGAGGCCACAAATCCTCAATACAAGGTGGAACCGAGCGCAACCACACCGCTGTAGTCCGCTCGGCCCGGCTATAGTTGGCCAAACGATCGGCAACTCTTTTCTGAGAACGACAAATTTTCAGAGGTACAAACTCCCTATTACTCATCAACTCCTTAATCTCTAGAACCAAATGACCGTAAGCCGAGCGAGTTAGAGCATCGCTAGAGAGACTCGCCAAGGCTTCAGAAGAATCGGACCGAACGACGACTGGGGCCTCCGAGTGCTGGATGGCCAAGGCCATACCCTGAATGAGTGCGTGAAGTTCAGCCTCCAGAGCGTTGTTGCAGTGGAACAAGACTCTGTAAGCTGCAAATATGATCTGTCCTTGATGATCGCGCAACACCATACCGGCCGCCGCTGAGTTATCCGATGCCTGGAAGGATCCATCCACAGTTAGGGCAACATGGCCCGGGCTCGGCGCCGGCCAAGGTAGAGGTGCATGGTCCTTTCTAGGAAGGACTGTTGGAATCGCCGAAGATGGCATTTTTCCTTTTAGAATCTCGTCCACAGAGTAACGACCAGCAAGCTTGATTGAGTTGTAATAACTGTCCAGGAACTCCACCGTGGCTGAAACAGGTGCCCCATCCTTGCCGTGGGTCTGATCATTTCTTAGCTGCCATATGCGCCACACTAACATGATGATCATGTCCCGAACATCATTTAAAACTCTACACAGAAGATGCATCAGCCATTCCCTTCCGTTATCAAGCAGAAACTCGTCCGGTGGGAGTGTCCATCTGTCGCGCATCTGCAACCAAATAGCTCGCGCATGATCGCATGCAACCAGGGCATGGAAGGTGCCCTCTTCTTCCAGTCCACATAGCCGACAAGTAGATGTTGTGGGTATATGACGTAGCACCTTACACTGCTGCGTGGGTAAAACGCCCAAAATAACTTGCCATGCCGTAATCTTCATCTTTTGCGGGACTGATGCTTGCCATACGCAATTCCATAAAGAACGGGAACCGCTCGCTGACGCGCTTGTTGCCCCTTTAGAAAATGTTGTATTGTGATCGTATGTAGCTAATCTGTATGCACTTCTAACAGAGAAAACTCCACACTTCTCTGGAAACCACGGGATGAAATCAGAACGCTGCCTTGGAGAGGTACGGATCTTGAGGATATGCTGAACATCCATCTCCCAAAAAAATTCACGGAGGCGATCCGCCCTCCATGCTCCGTTAGCATCTAGAAATGCAGAAACACGATTGAGACGGCAGGAGCCTTTTGGGGTGATCGGCCGGAAGGAAGAAGGCCGTGGGATCCAAGGGTCTCGCCATGTCCGAATATGCTCCCCGTCCCCAACCCGCCATATGACACCTTTTTTGAGCAGCTCCAAATCATGCAGAATGCCTTTCCACACAGCTGATCCAGAGATTGAAAATACTGTGTCCAATAACTGGCCTTGAGGGTAATATTTTGCCTTCATTAGTCTCGCAACTAGGCTGTCAGGAGAGTCAAGGAGCCTCCACGCTTGCTTAGCCAGCAGCGCTTGGTTGAAAGCTCGCATATCCCTGAAGCCCATGCCCCCCAAAGCTTTGGGGAGAATCATTTTGTCCCAACTTGTCCATGCCATTTTCTTCTTCCCATTCTCCACTTCTCACCAGTATTGACGCATCATACGGGTGAGCTCATCACAAACCGAGGCTGGCAACTTAAACACACTCATAACATAAGCTGGAATAGCTTGAGCTACAGACTTTATTTAGATTTCTTTGTTACCTGATGACACATATTTCTCGCTCCAATCAATTAGTCTCTTCCTCAGGCGTTCTTGTATTGTTTCAAACTTGCCTTTGTGCATTCTCCCTTCTGGGACTGGAAGGCCTAGGTAACTAGGCTCAAAAACTTCCTGAGTGATCTCCAACAAACTCTTTATATTTGCCGCTGTAGCCGGCAAGCAATTGTCTGAAAAAAGAATGGAACACTTCGAAGGGTTTATCAACTGGCCCGTGGCCATCGCGAAGGTGTTCAACAAATCTTTAACCAGTGCCGCTTGCTGTTAGTTTGCATGAAAAAATAACAGCGAATCATCCGCGAAGAGAAGATGAGAAATTACAGGAGCCCCGCGACAAATATTCACCCCTTGCAAGCCCTCTTCCCGCATAGATTTACTGATCAAGGCAGAAAGGGCATCAGCCACAAATAAGAACAGAAAGAGGGACAGGGGGTCACCTTGCCGCAAGCCCCTCGAGGGGGAAAATGATTCCAGTAACCTGCCATTAAACTTCACTGAGTATCTGACAGACGTAACACAAGCCATCACTCTCGAGACCCAGATGTCTGAGAAACCCCACTTTGTCAAGGCCTTTTGAAGAAAATCCCAGTCCACACGATCGTAGGCCTTCAAGAGGTCCAGTTTATAAGCACACAAAGCCGGGGAGTTCTCCTTCACCGATTGAATATCGTGTATACACTCGAAGGCAATGATAGAATTATCAGATATAAGTCTCCCTGGGATAAAGGCGCTTTGGTTTTCTGAGATAAGTTCAGTAAGCATAGGCCGCAGCCTATTCACCATGCACTTAGACACAATCTTGTATACCACATTACATAAACTTATTGGCCGGAAATCCTTTAGCTCCTTGGGGTGAGGAACTTTGGGGATTAACACAATAGAAGTGTCATTAACACCCTCCGGCATAATCCCTGTGCTGAAAAACTCTTGAACTGCCGCTATAATCTCTGGTTTGAGCACCGCCCAATTCCGTTGATAAAAACGTGTAGGAAAGCCATCACACCCAGGGGCCTTCAAGGGACCAATCTGGAATAGGGCATCCGAGATTTCCTGCTCAGAAAACGCCTTGCAGAGGGCCTCATTCATCTCGACGGTTACTTTCGGTGCAATGCAGTTCAGAACCTCATCTGCAACCAAGGTACGATCCTTGGTGAAGATCTCCTTGAAATAGGAGGACGCCATCCTCTCCATCTCCGTCGGGACAGAGCACCAGGAGCCATCCGCCTTCATCAAACGTTGGATATGATTTCGCCTAGCTCTCCACACGGCCCGCCGATGTAAATATTGGGTATTCCGTTCCCCCTCCTTCAACCATGTGATACGGGACCGCTCAAGCCACATCATTTCCTCTCTGTATAGCAGCTCGTCCAACTGATTCATCCTAGCTCGGAGAACAGCCCGATCCACTCCAGAAAGTTGTAGGTCTGCAAGCTGAGCCCGGAGCATTTCTATCTCCTTGAGAACATTACCGAATTTTGCTGCGCTCCACTGCCTTAAAACTTTCATGAGTTGCTTTAAAGCAACCGCCACCGAGTTTAGGTTCCCACTAGGCTTACTAGTGGCCCATGATTTAGCAATTACCTCTGGGAGCGCCTGATGCCTCTCCCACATGATCTCAAATCTAGGGCTTGCGCACCTCCTCCGATCTCCCTGCACTCCTATTAGCTGCACTAGGAGCGGGCTATGATCAGAACACGGCGGGGCTAGGTGCACAACCCGAGCTGCTGGAAACAACTCTCTCCACGATTCATCCGCACATGCACGATCAAGACGTACTTGCACATTGCGGTTACCATCCTGCCCGTTATTATATGTGTATGGAATACCACTGAAGCCAAGGTCGTCGAGCTCGCATAGAATGAGACAGTCTCGAAAGGCTGACATCTGATGTTCTGCCCGCATCGTCCTTGATAGATGTTCGTGTTGCCACAACGCCTCGTTGAAGTCTCCACAGACAAACCAAGGTGCCGGGGAAGTAGCCCGTAGCCTGGTGAGATGATCCCACATGTTCTGTCTGTTCTCAACTCGTGGTTCCCCGTAAACAAACGTACTCCTCCACTCTATACCCGCACCAATATCTGCCACTGAAACATCAATGTATCGCTGACAAGAATCCAGAACGGTGACTGAGAGAGATTCATCCCAAAAGAGCGCTAAACCTCCACTCCGACCATCGCTACACACACCATGGAATCCCTTTAGACCAAGTCTCCATCTTAGCTTCTCCCTTTAGACCGCTCAGTTTTTACTTGCACGCCCACATTTTTATTCTTTAGGATAGACTAATCGCTTAAATTTTTTTGGATAGCCTGGTCGCTTAGTTTTTATTGGGATGATCTGATCACTCATTTTTTTTTATCGCTCAGTTTTTTTGTGTGTTGATGATCTGTTTGCTCTTTTCTTGCGGATGGTGGGATGGCCCAACCTTTTGGGATCGTAAAAGGATATTTTTTTTTTACTTTACGGTCTCACCTGGTTTACGGATATCTAATGGTTATACGGTCTCATCTGGTTTGTGAATATCTAACGGTTATAATTTTTATTGGAAATAGACACATCAAACTAAAGGTCAGATGTTTCTAAATATTGTGGGATTTTCTAAACTAATTATCTTTATTCTGGTGATTCCGTCAAGTATTATATATAATAGATAGATGTGGAATTTGCTAGCCAATTTCTATTGCTTCTAGTTGACCGTATATTACTTTTAATATATAATTTTTATAAAGATGGCACATGCATGCGATGCAAGAAAAATGGGACGTGGATGTTTGGATGTTCTTCTTTCCATGTAACTGGCCATCATTTCTTTCCCCACAGGCAACACATTAATTAGGTTTTATTTTACTGAAGAGTTTAATTTATTTTGGACAGCTCATTTGGTTTTCCTTTCACGTTGTGGGCCATGGAACAGTTCTTTTTTTGTTGCTTCTTTTAGAATGGTATACATCGGTTGTACTAAAGATTTTTTTTCCTGAACATGTATATGCGTACATGTATCAGGTAAGTTCTATCAGGCCCACCATGTTACATAGATTGAACGGTCACGTTATATTAATTTGAAGAGATCCCCAAGATCAAGGGCTAGTATTTTCTGATTAATGTGGAATTTTCTAGCCAATTTCTATTAATTCTAGTTCACCGTATATTACTTTTAATATATAATTGATTGATGATTAGATTAATAAATGGATTATTAATAATAGGGAAATTAGCGTGCTAATTGGTTTTTGCTATTGCATACGGTTATTGAGAAAATATTGTGGGCAATGACCTAAGGCAACGCACACAGTTTCTAGGAATAAACCGTGTTGGATCGATGAACAATCACACATGACATTCTCTTCAAAACTGTTTGCGTTAGGCCACCTTGCGCAAACGTTTACCGCAGAAAAACTATGTGTGATGGACATACTTTGCCACACAGTTTTTTCTACGCACCGTGTGTGATGCATTAAATAACGCAATCGATAAAATTGTTAATATTGTGTGCGATGGGAACGCTATGATAAACGATTTAACGGCGAAAATTGTGTGTGATGTACCTACAAACGAAAATGTTTTCCTTGCAACGACTGTCTGGGATGTATATACGAACGGAAACGTTTAGTGGGGACTGGCTTTGTGGGATGTACTTACGACCGGAAATGATTTCGCCTGTATAATTGGATTTTTTTTAAGCAGTACTGTATGTATAACCGTATTTGCTTGCTCGCCGGTCGCACACGACCTTATTTTGCCGAGCATGTGTGCCAGGAGGGCATATCCCCGACGGTTTGTGGGTCGTGTGGAAAGGGCCCCCTATCGCAGTCACTCACTAGGTGACGGTTCCGAACGCCGTCGTCGAAGGGGGTTAAAAACCGCTTGTATAGCACCTCGTTGTACGAGTGACACCTCCCCTCTCTCTGTTAATGGAGATTATAATTGTTCTTGTTTATTGTACTTGTACATCAGCAACATTTTGTTAGTGTAGATAAAATTTATTATAGGATGTACTGTAGTTGTTTCTTGTTATATGAAGTACCATTTAATCTTCGTAATTGGACGTCTTAAATTTGATTGTTTGCACTAGAGTACTATGTCCTGCATATATGGATCAACATATAGTACCATATTTTATTCATGTTGCAGATATGCATAACGAGTGCTAATGTTTTCGCTAAACATGAGTTAAGTTCCATTTCTCTTAATTACTAGCAGTCAGTATGTCCAATTTCTTGCAAAGGTCATGCCAATTTTTAATTTTTTTTACTTTCTATGGACGAGCTACTAAATTATATTTTCCATCGCCTGGAGAATACTCACTCTTAATCCACAAGATGATATGAGAGTTGTTCTAAGAGGAGGACACCGACTGTTGTCATAGTGGGTTGTCCTTCTTCTTCTCTTCATCTTAAACTTTGGTAAAGCGGCAGGAGAAGATGAAGGACAACCATCACCGACAGTCAAAAATACAGTGACTAAGTGAGTGTACACCATATATATAACTACTTGAGAGATGAACGGACTGTTGTTGTAGTATGTCGTTCTTCTCCCTCTTCTCCTCTAAGACCTTGGTAAAGCAGGAGGAGAGAGGGGGGAGAACGACCATCACTGACTGTCGAAATTACAGTAAGTGAGTGTACACCATATATACAACCACTTACGAGATGAACCTACTTAATAGCTAGAAATGTCCACCCGAAGGACAAATATGGACTGTTGTCATAACAATTTTATCTTCTATATTGTCATAAATCTTCTTTCATGCAAATGTCTTTTATCTAAAATGTCAGCTTGTTTAAATCATTTACATGGAGAAGCCGAGACGCCTCATTACGACTCCTACACCTTTAGGAAGAATTCCTACAGCTATAGACATTGTCCCCGTTGGCCCGCGTCCGGTTTATAATTCGGTTGTGGTATATTCTCTTTTATAACTATTTGTTGCAGTTCTGTTTATGACAAATTATGCCCATCAAGTGGATATAGATATTTTTATCTAGGACATATGTGAGCCGAAAATTCTAACCGACCCTCTTGTCCAGAGGTTAAATTTAGTTGAAAAAGAAAATGAGTATTTGAAAGAAAAAATTGAAAAGAATTGAAGAAGAGAAGATGAAATTGCAGTCGTATGTTGCCGATGTCATTGATGATCACAAGATCAAGATGGAGAAAATGCGCTTGAAGATTTGAAATATTAGAAAATATGCCATTGATAGTGAGGCTTGGTATCATTATGTTGTTGGATCAATTGTTATCTTAGTTGCGATCTTGATTGCATTTTTTGTTGCATTTGAATGCTTTAGCTAGAGAGTTTTGCTTCCTCTTGAGCACTGCGTTGGTTTTCCCTTGAAGAGGAAAGGGTGATGCAGCAAAGTAGCGTAAGTATTTCCCTCAGTCTTTAAGAACCAAGGTATCAATCCAGTAGGAGGCTCCTCAAAAGTCCCACACACCTACACAAACAAACAAGAACCTCACAACCAACGCGATAAAGGGGTTGCCAATCCCTTCACGGTAACTTGCGAAAGATCATCACACTTTTATTCATTTACAACTCAAGAATTACAACTCAATACTTAGAACAAAATATGACTTTACGTGAATGACTCTGGCGGTGTACCAGGATATGCAATGAATCAAGAGTGACATGTATAAAAGTTATGAAGGTGGACCTGCCACAAATACGATGTCAACTACATGATCATGCAAAGAGTAATATGACAATGATGAGGCGTGTCATAATAAACGGAACGGTGGAAAGTTGCATGACAATATATCTCGGAATGGCTATGTAAATGCCATGATAGGTAGGTATGGTGGCTGTTTTGAGGAAGGTAATGGTGGGTGCATGATACGGGCGAAAGTTGCGCGGTATAATAGAGGCTAGCAATGGTGGAAGGGTGAGAGTGCGCATAATCCATGGACTCACATTAGTCAAAAAGAACTCATATACTTATTGCAAAAGTCTACTTTCCCTCGAAAAAAAGTACTACTACGCATGCTCCTAGGGGAAGGGTTGATAGGAGTTAACCATTGCGCGATCCCGACCTCCACTCATAAGGAAGACAATTAAAAGAGCACCCCATGCAACAAATTTGTCACACAACTTTCACCATACATGCATGCTACGGGACTTGCCAACTCCAACACAAGTATTTCTAAATTTCATAATTACCCAACTAGCATGACTCTAACATTACCACCTTTATATCTCAAAACAATTATCAAGCATCACATTGATCATAGTGTTTAATGCACTTTTTATGATAGTTTTTATTATACCCAACTTGAATGCTCATCATTCTAGGACCAATTTTATAACCATAGAAAATACCATGCTGTTCTATAAGACTCTCAAAATGATATAAGTGAAGCATGAGAGATCAACACTTTCTACAAAATAAAGACACCGCCGTGCTCTAAAAGATATAAGTGAAGCACTAGAGCAAAACTATCTAGCTCAAAAGATATAAGTGAAGCACATAGAGTATTCTAATAAATTCCAAATCAAGTGTGTCTCTTCCAAAAGGTGTGTACAGCAATGATGATTCTGGTAATATAAAAATCAAAGACTCATATCATACAAGACGCTCCAAGCAAAACACATATGATGTGGCGAATAAAAATATAGCTCCAAGTAAAGTTACCGATAGACGAAGATGAAAGAGGGGATGCCTTTCGGACCATCCCCAAGCTTAGGCTTTGGGTTATCCTTGAATATCTTGGGGTTCCATGGGCATAGCCAAGCTTAGGCTTTTGCCACTCCTTATTCCATAGTCCATCAAATCTTTACCCAAAACTTGAAAACTTCACAACACAAAACTCAACAGGAAATCTCATAAGCTCCGTTAGTGCAAAAAGGAAAAACCACCACATAAGGTACTGTAATGACCTCATTCTTTATTTATATTGCTGTTAAACCTACTGTATTCCAAATTCTCTATAGTTCATACCCCCCGATACTAGCCATAGATGCATCAAAATAAGCAAACAACACACGAGTCAAAAACAGAACAGTCTATAGCAATCTGTAACTTTCGAATACTTCTGGAACTCTAAAACTCCTACCAAAATAGAAATCCCTAGGAAATTTGTCTATTGATCTACAGAAAAAAGAATCGACGCAAAAGCACGTTTCTGTGATTTATTAAAATTATTCTCGTGCGTGTAAAAGTTTCTGTTTTTCACCAAAATCAAATTAACTATTACCGTAGGTTATCCTATAGGTTCTACTTGGCACAAACAATAATTAAAACACAAAACCACATCTAAACAGATGCTAGATGAAATATTTATTACTGAACAGAAGCAAAAAGCAAGAAAATAAATAAATTTTGGGTTGCCTCCCAAGTAGCGCTATCGTTTAACGCCCCTAGCTAGGCATAAAAGTGATAATAGATCTAAGTAGTGCCATCTTTGGCATTCAATTCATAAGTAGCTCGCATGATAGATTCATAAGGTAATTTAACTTTCTTTCTTGGAAAGTGTTCCATGTCTTTTCTTAATGGAAATTGGAATCTAATATTCCCTTCCTTCATATCAATAATTGCACCAATCGTTCTAAGGAAAGGTCTACCAAGAATAATAGGACATGAAAGATTGCAATCTATATCAAGAACGATAAAATCTACGGGCACATAATTCCTATTTGCAACAATAAGAACATCATTGATCCTTCCCATAGGTTTCTTAATGGTGGAATCCACAAGGTGCAAGTTTAAAGAGCAATCATCAAAATCATGGAAACCTAGCACATCACATAAAGTTTTCGGAATCGTCGAAACACTAACACCCAAATCACACAAAGCATAGCATTCATGAGCTTTAATTTTAATTTTTATAGTAGGTTCCCACTGATCATAAAGTTTTCTAGGTATAGAAACTTCCAACTCAAGTTTGTCCTCATAAGATTGCATCAAGGCATCAACAATATGTTTGGTAAAAGCTTTATTTTGACTATAAGCACGAGGAGAATTCAACACGGATTGCAACAAGGAAATACAATCTATTAGAGAACAATTATCATAACTAGTCGTCAGCCCATGCACCCGCACAGGCTAGCACAATATTGTTGGATGAGAAAGTTTATTTAAATTAGTCGTGTTGGAAACTAATAAACATATTTTTTTTATGTGTTTGTAGTCAAATATGTATGTAAATTTTTATTTATTTTTTAGACATAAAAGGTAGGAGTTAGATGCATTCATCCAATTAGATTGGATATCCGTTCAATATTGTTTTGAGAGGAAATCAAAATCCTATAAATTCCGTAAAATTTGGTGGACGAACAAATCTTATACAATTCAGTTCCGTCGTCACTAAAATAATGCATGGGTTCACATACCTATATATGTGGAATAGTAAATATATGTAAGACAAGATACATGTCCTATAGCAGCATAGAAATATATAAACTATGAATAAATTAATAGTTATGACACCTTGATGACAGAACTGAAGTATAGCTGTTTCCTACAAATAACCCAAATTTTTAATCTGAATTTTAGGTAGAACTTTCATTATATACGACGAAAAGAAACTTCAAATTCAAAGATTGAAGAAACCCTGGCCAAATTTAATTGAGCAGATCTTCTCACTCGTGAAAAATGTATGACATGGTTGAAGCAGGTTTTGAATAAATTAACGAACAACCTTGTATATGTACATATGAATCAGCTAGTGCATGTATAGCGTACAACCATCGAAGTCTTTGCCAACTGCAGAACAAAATGACACAATCTCTCAAAAGAAGAAGCTACCATTCTCGAAGTGTCGCATCCATCTTTGATTTAAAGGAATGTTTTATTGCTGGGTGACCTTTGCATCAGTAGGATGCGCATGACCTACATATTTATCTATAATAACACATAAACATGTTGCCCCGGATTATGAAACTATTGATTCTGAAAATAAAGTGTGAAATTCCTGGGTTAATACCAATTTGTTTTAGCAAAAGCCCATTGGAGCGTATTGTATGGATCACATTAGATAAATAGCTAAACTTAGTTAAGATTAATATAGCAAATGACGAAGAAAATATTTATCTTAAAAAAATCTGTCCAGTAGCCTTTTTTTCCAACAATTCAATGGTCTACCAATGCAGACCATACTTGCAGTTAACATATTGGTTTGGCATTTAATGAATCGATACTTGCTAACATGAATGGTGCTACGTAATGATATTTTAGTTAGTATTATAACTTATAAGTTGATGCTTATTGTCTAGTTCTTTCACCGTGGAGGTAAATACCTAACTATTAGGCTGAATGTCAATACAAAATCCGACTCACCTCATTAGCCCAACCATACTTCTCGAATGTTGATGATCTATACATATTGATCTTTGTAGCTTCCGCTTGTCACTTAGAAGAATACAAATTGGATAAGTTGTAAAATGAAGTGTGCAGGTGATTCCAGGTATTGTCCAACATATATGCAAGAACTACTTTCATAAGTAGATTGGCTGGCGTAGGCAAGGTTTGGGGATCAGGGCCACCATCGCTTTTGTTGTTTGGGCCTTGTAGTCTACATGGAGCTTGTCTAAGGCCGAGGACAGCGTGCACCCATGGTCTCGCCCTTGCTGACGCAGGTGTGCTGGCCGGTGTATCGTCCCCCCGCCCGGCCGGGCATGTCGCCAGCATGCAGTCCTGTATCACGTCCTTCCATGCATCCACCGCCGAGCCCGGGCGTTACAGTCCTGTTAGTATACGCGTGCGTCAACATCGTCTAGTCTGAGGCCTGCACCAAGTTTCCATGCATGCCTCCGTGGGATAAGCCATCACGTACTATCGGCTGGAGGACATCCAGTCCATGGTGTAGATGTGTGTCAAAGCCATCCAGTGCAAGGCCGCCGTGTATGCATGGAACTTGAAAATTTAGGACATGGTTAGAAAAACGGCGCTAGGGTTTCCTCGAGGATGCTTCGCTGCGTTGATGGAGCAGGAAACGTTGAGCTAACGAATCTTCAAAGGAATATTTTTTTCTGTATAAACATGGTAGAGTTGAACCGGCAATACGTATTGGCTTGGTTTATATTTCTTAAATAAAGATAAATAAGTGCATGTGGGACAACATCCTAGGACTCCTAATTAAGGCACCTCATCCCACGGCTCTAGATAATTAATCTCAAGATCGAACGGACAATTTGCTTAATTTATGAGGATTAACGTGAAGCTTCCTATGGTGCATCCAATTAGTAAATACTAGTCGTCAACCCGTGCGCTTGCACGGGCTAGTAAGCTTAGCAAGTCATGTATGGTTTTATGCATGAATATTAAAAATCCATGAATTTGTTTTTCAGTATTTCTACTAAACCATGTTTTACTTTACTGTGCTCCAAAAAAAGATAACAAAGAATCATACACATTTGGTGGATATTTTCACGATGTTACACTCCATTTGAATTTGGTTGTCTACCAAAATTTTGCTCCATCTGTTAAAACTGTAGTGACACTAATTTGAGTATTTTTAATAACAATTAATACATTGTAACTCGGCATATTTATCAGTAACATATGTACATATGTATATATCTTTTGCAGCATGTTTGGGTCATAGCTAACTTTGATATAGGTAATTTTAGGCAATGTGTTCGTTTTGAAAAACTATGGCTAAGGCTAACAATAGCAAGACTAGTAGAAAAAGGGCCTATTGTCCCGGTTGGTGAGGGCCTTTAGTCCCGGTTCATGAACCGGGACTAAAGGGTCGGTACTAATGCCCTGACCCCTTTAGTCCCGGTTCAATCCAGAACCGGGACAGAAGGGCCTCCACGTGGCCTGTCCCCTGAGCCCAGGCAGGAGGGCCTTTGGTCCCGCTTGGTGGCACCAACCGGGACCAATAGGCATCCACGCGTCAGCGTTTATGTGGCTGTGGTTTTTGTTTTTTTT
>NC_057813.1:733206957-733212317 GCF_018294505.1 Triticum aestivum
TTTCATATATTGTGCTATAGCTAGCTAATTAATAGAGAGAAGTGTCCTCTCTTTTGTCCGTGCTTAGTCGACGCTACGTACCATACATACATACGCATAGAGAGGACTAGCTAGACACGCTAGCTAGCTAGTAAGCAAATAGAAGATCGTCATGAACATATATGCATATAGAGAGAAGTGATATCGACCACCTCTCCTTCTCCGAGAGATTGGTCGAACAAACAAGTTCTCGTATATCTATCCGACACTACCGGCTACATATATACAATAATTATTTTTTACAAATATATAATCTCCTAAAATACGGATGCGTGGTCCACATAGTATTCTCCGTCTTCAGCGATCACGTGGTCAAGAAAGAATGCCGCCAATTCCTCTTGAATTGCTCGCATGCGATCTGGTGCTAGGAGTTCATCCCGCATCCGAAACATCTAATTTTAAGAAGGGGGTCAATACATATATATATATATATATATATATGAATGAATGAAACTCAACACAAATGATGGTAATAAAATAAAATTGTGAATATTGTTATTTACGCACTTCATATTGTTTGTCGGAGTAGCCCCGCTCATAGGTCGTGTGGCGGATGGACTCGCAAATGTAGTATCCACAGAAATCATTCCCTTGTTCCTGCCACAACCACTTTACAAGAAATAGAGGTCAATCAAACTGATAATTAACAAGCATGCTAAATGGTATTGATGAAACTAGCGCTTGAATCACTAGGAGATGCCTGGAATATGCTACTATATAGTACTTACTTTCGGGTGCCTAAATTGCAGCTTCTTCGGTAGACCCGGAGCTTTTTTGGTGAATTTTCTCCAAGCCCTGCCATACAAAGAAAACAATTACTTGATATCAGAAATGAACAAAGTTGCTGATATGGTGGATAATGATCGATTTAACTTACTTCTCGAGCATTTCAGTCATGTCCGCATACTCCTTAGGATCTTTTCGCTTGGAGTCTAAGACAGTTACTACTCCCTTCTCAAGCTTAATCTCTAGGAGAATATAGTGGTAGTTGCGCACACATGCATAACTCATCAATATTACATTACTATAACCTGGACTAATAAGGAAACCGAATATGCCACAAGACAGTAACACTCACTTGAAGTTGTAAGGAAAGAGTATTATATCTTTGTGTTCATTTATTTCCAACGATCGTAGCAAGTTGGCCTCGGTTTCTTGGGCACGATATTGAACCTCAGTTGCATCTATGAGATACGTGTTAATGAACCCAATATCTCCCACTTGTCTTTTCTTCAATTCGGCGATCTTCAATCTGCATAATATAGTGAGGATAATTATAAATACATGCAAATGAAAGGGCTGAGTTATATAGAGAGACTTAATGACGGAAGTAGTACTACTTACAGACAGTAGGAGGTGACCGTTGCTTTATCGATGGCCAATTGATTGAAAAACTGATAGAACTCCTCAAATGGAATAGGCAACAGTTCAATTCCAAGGAGGTCATGCTCCTTTTTAACTCTCATATACAAAGTATTCCTCCCCTCGGACTCTTTGCAGGTTTTCATGTACCAATCATGCAATCTTCGCATCATCGTTGATAGAGAACTTTCATCTTTGACGAGAGGCTTCCCGTACTCGTATCTTTGTATCTGCACCTCCAAGATATCATAATGTACATCGTCGGGCAGGTAATTTGCAGGATTGCCATAACCGGGCACCATCCTCGGATCGACGATGTCGCTAGCAGGCACCTTGAGCGGGGGGCACGATTGCTTCGCTTGTTCGTCGAGCTGGGCAATTTGTTTCCCAGCTCGTCGTTCTTTCATCCTTTGATCACTTTTAGTACTTCCCGACCTCTCCGCTTCGGCAAATGCCTTTCCAATAATGCGCTCATAGTTGCCTTTCGGCGGAGACTTGGGTGGTTTTGTCAGGGCAGCCAGAGTGCGCTTCCCTTTCACCGGATCTACCTTCTCCTCCGGAGGTGGATGTCTCTTTGCTTTCAACCCTTGAAACCAGTCATCCACTTCGGTCTGCGCAATCTTCGCGTTTTCCTCCTCGCTCCTCTCGTACTGTAACTTCTCTGGAGTCTTCAGAGAAGGACCGAATCTGTATCTCCTCCCGCCTTTGGCTGTACTGCTAGACGCCGGCAGAGTAGACGGAGCGGATGTCTTCTTTCCTTGCTTACGAGGTGGAGGAGAAGGACTGCGACGCGCCGTAGAAGCCGGAGCGGCGGCGGGTCTCTTCCGCCCTTGCTGACGAGGCGGAGAAGGAGGAGGCTGGCTGCTCGGGCGCGCCGGCGCAGGCGGAGAAGGAGGCGGAGTGCCGCCATGCGCCGGAGAAGGAGCGGGTCGAGTGCCCTGATCGTCACTCGCCGGTGGAGGAGGCGGAGTGCCCTGACTCGCCGTAGGAGGAGGAGGAGGTGGAGGCATCTAGTTCGGAAGGTTGATGAGATCCTTCCGCCATAGGCATGGAGTCTTCAGAGTAGAACCCAGCCGATACTCCCCTTCACCGGTAGGGTGGTCAAGCCGGAGGTCCTCAAATCCCTCCGTTATTTCATCGACCATCACCTTAGCATATCCTTCTGGAATCGGCCGGCAGTGAAAAGTTGAGTCGGGTTTAGTAGGATAAACAGAGCCAACAGCCGCCTTGACCTTCAAATTGCTCCATTGCGCCATAAGGTGGCAATTTTCAGCATCCGTGATAGCATCCACGGGATAGCTGGCAGGAGCCGTCAAGGCATGCTCTGGCTGAAGCGGCTCGGTGGAAGCCACGCTGCTTTTCCGCTGAGATGGCGGGGTAGCTTCGGGGGAAGCTTCGGCAGGTCGTTTGCTGCGATCTGCTTCTCGTTCCTCTAGCCCCATTACCCTTTCGTGCAGCAATTGCAGTTGGCTCTGCTCCAGTTTCTTCCTCCTCTCGTGGGTTTTGTAACCCCCTGTGTCCGGAAATCCAGCCTTCCACGAAACGGAGCCTGGCGTGCCTCGTGTCCGTCCAGGGTGCTCAGGATTGCCGAGGGCCATTGTGAGCTCGTCCTTCTCCCTGTCTGGAACGAACGTCCCTTGCTGCACTTCTTCGATATATTGCTGAAGCTTCTTGACTGGTATGTCCAATTGTTCCTCTGTCCAAATGCACTTCCCTGTTATAGGGTCCAAGGATCCGCCGGCCCCAAAGAACCAAGTCCGGCAACGTTCTGGCCAGTTCATTGTCTCTGGTTCGATCCCTTTATCAAGCAGATCATTCTCAGCCTTGGCCCACTTAGGCTGGGCTATGAGGTAGCCACCTAACCCCGTGCGATGGTGAAGCTTCTTCTTCTCAGCATTTCTCTTGTTTGTCGCCGACATTTTTTTACTCTTTTCCGATGTCTTGTGGGCCACAAATGCGGGCCAGTCATCTCTGATCTTCTCATATTTGCCAATGAATTCTGGTGTCTCATTTTTTTCGACATACCTATTGAGGTCTTTCTTCCAATTCCTGAATAGGTCTGCCATCTTCCTCAGAGCAAAAGACTTGATTAATGGCTCTATAACTGGCTTCTCCGGATCATCCTCCGGCGGTAGGGTGAAATTTGACTTCAGCTCAGTCCAAAGATTCTCTTTCTGCATCTCATTGACATAAGACACCTCAGGGTCTTTGTTCTTAGGCTTATACCATTGCTGGATGCTGATCGGGATCTTGTCCCTAACCAGAACCCCACACTGAGCAACAAATGCCTTCTTTGTCCGGTAGGGTTCAATCGGTTGGCCGTCGCGCGCAATTTGTATGATCTCAAACTTTTCATCCGAGCTCAACTTTTTCTTTGGGCCTCGTCTCTTTACCGAAGTTGTGCTCGATCCGGAGGGCTAGAAAAAAGAACAAAGACGAGAGTTAATTAATATGTGTACATACCAAAACAATGAATGCATCAATTAGCTAGTCAGCACAGGCTTAACTAATATATATACCTGGCCGGACTCGGTTTGGTGATCACCGGAGCCGTCCTCACGGTCTACTTCTTCACCCTCTCCTTCTTGCACCGGCATTGGGTCATCAGAGCCATGTAAATCAATGAGGAGAGGGCCAGCTACTTCTTCACCCTCTCCTTCCAGACCATCGTTGTCGTTGAGAAACATCGAGGAGAGGGCATCACTTCCTTCTGCGATTATGTCCCTCAACAACGCTTCTTGTGCTTCGTCTCGGGGGGTGTCCATAGTTTCTACAAATATTTACAACATGGCAATTATTATTTAAACATGACAGATATGGATATATTAGTGGCAAACGTAGAACTAGCTAGCTAATCACAATAAGGAATCATATTAGTGGCCTCGACGTTGCTTCTCTAGGGTTTGGGGTGGCCTCGACAACGCTTCAAGGGTTAGGGGGTGGCCTCGAGAACGCTTCAAGCTAGGAGGGGGTAATATCGAGCCCCCCCACGTGTTGAAGCTATCGGGAGGGGGTCGGCGTTGAACAGTACATCTATGTCCCACAAGTGACGTGGGCATCGACGTGGGCATCGACGCCCAAAAGCTATTGGATTTCTTCAATACTTTGACACTATAGGAACCCTCGACCCTGAAACCTTCGACCCTTGACCCCTTAGCGACCCTCGACCCTCTACCCTAGTTCCCGACCCTCGATCCCTCGGTGATCCTTGACACGCTCGTTATATCGACAAGGACGCAACATACATATACATGGGAAAATAATGTTATCGGGGAGGGGGTATCGGTACCCCTCCCCCTCGTGTCAAAGTTTCTTCTTTCTCCTCTATTCCTTTCTTTCTTCTTCTCCTCTCATGTTGAAGTTATCGGGAGGGGTATATCGACGATGACAGAGGAGAAGATCGAAGAAAAAAAAGAAGAAAAAAAAGAGGAGAAGAAGAAAGGAATAGAGGAGAAGAAGAAAAAATAGAATATTTTCTATTTTTTCTTCTTATCCTCTATTCCTTTCTTCTTCTCCTCTTCTTTTTCTTCTTTTTTCCTCTTCTTATTTATTTCTCATCTTCTTCCTCCCCTCTTCTTCTCCTTTCTTCCTCTTCTTTTTTCCTTTTTCCTCTCATTCTTTTTCTTCTTCTTCCTTCTTAAAAATACATGAAGTAGTATTGCTTGTTTTTTTAAAAATAATGTTCAAATAAAAATCTATGAACAGAAAACATATATATACACAGAGAACATATATACATTTTTATAAAAATGCAAAAAACAAAAAATCTAAAAAAAAGACATATAAACAGATATACACATATACATATATACTCATACATATACACATGCACATAATCAGGAAAAAAACTATATTTGCAAAAAAAGGGGGAAGAGGGGGGCGGTGCCGGCCCTGACCAAAGCGGCGCGGGGCGAGGCACAGGCGACAGCGAGGCAGAGGCGACGGCGAGGCAGAGGCGG
>NC_057813.1:733213210-733228469 GCF_018294505.1 Triticum aestivum
TTTTTTTGTTTTTTTGTTTTATTTGTTGCTTTATTTAGTTTATTTTGGTTTTGGTTTATTTTTCTTTTGGTCTTTTGCTTTATTTTTTAATTCTTTTTGCTTTTAGTTTTAGAAAAATTATAAACTTTTTGTTAGTGCCATTAGTTTTCAAATCTGAAAACTCTTTTTTTGTTTTCTTTGTTGCTTTATTTATTTTATTTTGTTTCTACTTACAACAAAATACTTATTGTTGCTATTTTTATTTTTTTTCAGTTTTTTGTTCTGTTTTCTGCATTATTTATTTTTTGTTGTTTTTTGCTTTATTTTTTAATTCTTTTTGCTTTTAGTTTTAGAAAAATTATAAACTTTCTGTTAGTGCCATTAGTTTTCAAATCTGAAAACTCTTTTTTTGTTTCCTTTGTTGCTTTCTTTATTTTATTTTGTTTCTACTTACAACAAAATACTTATTGTTGCTATTTTTATTTTTTTCAGTTTTTTGTTCTGTTTTCTGCATTATTTATTTTTGTTGTTTTTTGTTTTATTTTTTAATTCTTTTTGCTTTTAGTTTTAGAAAAATTATAAACTTTCTGTTAGTGCCATTAGTTTTCAAATTTGGAAACTCTTTTTTTGTTTTCTTTGTTGCTTTATTTATAAACCGGTGTGAGCGCCCTTCGGTTGGCGAGGTTTTAAAATTCATAGTTTTCAATGAACTCTGAAAAAGTTGGCATAGCATGTGCATGTACAAAACGGACAATGGTATCATACTCGTCTGTTACAAAGTTGGCATGTTATCATCATAATAGTTGCGGGAGAAAGTCTTCACTTTTTCTTCGCTTGTGTCGTTTGCTTATTGCGCCGTAACCATGGATAATCTTCATCGTTTATCAGGATGCTTGGGTCAGCCTTGACTTTGAAGGGGGGAATTTCATGAAACTTTTCATACTCTTCAGACATGTCTGTCTTGCCCTCCACTCCCAGGATGTCCCTTTTTCCTGAAAGAACTATGTGGCGCTTTGGCTCATTGTATGATGTATTCGCTTCCTTATCTTTTCTTTTCTTCGGTCTGGTAGACATGTCCTTCACATAGATAACCTGTGCCACATCATTGGCTAGGACGAACGGTTCGTCAGTGTACCCAAGATTTTTTAGATCCACTGTGGTCATTCCGTACTGTGGGTCTACCTGTACCCCGCCTCCTGACAGATTGACCCACTTGCACTTAAACAAAGGGACCTTAAAATCTACTCCGTAGTCAAGTTCCCATATGTCTGCTATGTAACCATAATATGTGTCATTTCCATTGTCGATTGCTGCATCAAAGCGGACACCGCTGTTTTGGTTGGTGCTCTTTTCATCTTGGTCAATCGTGTAAAATGTATACCCATTTATCTCGTATCCTTTCCAAATCATTACAGTCGAAGATGGTCCCCTGGACAACAAGTACAGCTCATCACAAACAGTGTTGTCACCTCTGAGACGTGTTTCCAACCAACTGCTGAAAGTCCTGATGTGTTCACATGTAATCCAGTCGTCGCACTGCTCCGGGTGTTTGGAGCGCAGACTGTTCTTGTGTTCATCGACATACGGGGTCACCAAGGTAGAGTTCTGTAGAACTGTGTAGTGTGCTTGAGACCAAGAATATCCGTCCCTGCATATTATTGAGTCCCTTCCAACCGTGCCTTTCCCAGTCAGTCTCCCCTCATACCGCGATTTAGGGAGACCTGTCTTCTTAAGGCCAGGAATGAAGTCAACACAAAACCCGATGACATCCTCTGTTTGATGGCCCATGGAGATGCTTCCTTCTGGCCTAGCGCGGTTACGAACATATTTCTTTAGGACTCCCATGAACCTCTCAAAGGGGTACATATTGTGTAGAAATACGGGCCCCAGAATGACAATCTCGTCGACTAGATGATCTAGGACGTGCGTCATGATATTGAAGAAGGATGGTGGGAACACCAGCTCGAAACTGACAAGACATTGCGCCACATAACTCCTTAGCGTTGGTACGATTTCTGGATCGATCACCTTCTGAGATATTGCATTGAGGAATGCACATAGCTTCACAATGGCTAGTCGGACGTTTTCCGGTAGAAGCCCCCTCAATGCAACCGGAAGCAGTTGCGTCATAATCACGTGGCAGTCATGAGACTTTAGGTTCTGGAACTTTTTCTCTGGCATATTTATTATTCCCTTTATATTCGACGAGAAGCCAGTCGGGACCTTCATACTGAGCAGGCATTGAAAGAATATTTCTTTCTCTTCTTTCGTAAGAGCATAGCTGGCAGGACCTTCATACTGCTTCGGAGGCATGCCCTCTTTTTCGTGCAAGCGTTGCAGGTCCTCTCGTGCCTCAGGTGTATCTTTTGTCTTCCCATACACGCCCAAGAAGCCTAGCAGGTTCACGCAAAGGTTCTTCGTCACGTGCATCACGTCGATCGAAGAGCGGACCTCTAGGTATTTCCAGTAGGGTAGGTCCCAAAATATAGATATCTTCTTCCACATGGGTGCGTGATTCTCAGCGTCATTCGGAACAGCTAGTCCGCCGGGACCCTTTCCAAAGATTACGTGTAAATCATTGACCATAGCAAGTACGTGATCACCGGTACGCATGGCGGGCTTCTTCCGGTGATCTGCCTCGCCTTTGAAATGCTTGCCTTTCTTTCGACATTGATGGTTGGTCGGAAGAAATCGACGATGGCCCAGGTACACATTCTTCCTGCAGCTTGCCAGGTATATACTATCGGTGTCAAGTAAACAGTGCGTGCATGCATGGTATCCCTTGTTTGTCTGTCCTGAAAGGTTACTGAGAGCGGGCCAATCGTTGATGGTCACGAACAGCAACGCCTTTAGGTTAAATTCCTCCTGTTTGTGCTCATCCCACGTACGTACACCGTTTCCATTCCACAGCTGTAAAAGTTCTTCAACTAATGGCCTTAGGTACACATCAATGTCGTTGCTGGGTTGCTTAGGGCCTTGGATGAGAACTGGCATCATAATGAACTTCCGCTTCATGCACATCCAAGGAGGAAGGTTATACATACATAGAGTCAAGGGCCAGGTGCTGTGATTGCTGCTCTGCTCCCCGAAAGGATTAATGCCATCCGCGCTTAAAGCAAACCATACGTTCCTTGGGTCCTTTGTAAACTCATCCCAGTACTTTCTCTCAATTTTTCTCCACTGCGACCCGTCAGCGGGTGCTCTCAACTTCCCGTCTTTCTTACGGTCCTCACTGTGCCATCGCATCAACTTGGCATGCTCTCCGTTTCTGAACAGACGTTTCAACCGTGGTATTATAGGAGCATACCACATCACCTTCGCAGGAACCCTCTTCCTGGGAGGCTCGCCGTCAACATCACCAGGGTCATCTCGTCTGATCTTATACCGCAATGCACCGCATACCGGGCATGCGTTCAGATCCTTGTAGGCACCGCGGTAGAGGATGCAGTCATTAGGGCATGCATGTATCTTCTCAACCTCCAATCCTAGAGGGCATACGACTTTCTTTGCTGCGTATGTACTGTCGGGCAATTCGTTATCCTTTGGAAGCTTCTTCTTCATTATTTTTAGTAGCTTCTCAAATCCTTTATCAGGCACAGCATTCTCTGCCTTCCACTGCAGCAATTCGAGTACGGTACCGAGCTTTGTGTTGCCATCTTCGCAATTGGGGTACAACCCCTTTTTGTGATCCTCTAACATGCGATCGAACTTCAGCTTCTCCTTTTGACTTTCGCATTGTGTCCTTGCATCGACAATGACCCGGCGGAGATCATCATCATCGGGCACATCGTCTGGTTCCTCTTGATCTTCAGCAGCTTCGCCCGTTGCAGCACCATCGTGCACATCGTCTGGTGCATCTTGATGTTCAGTAGCATCACCGTATTCAGGGGGCACATAGTTGTCATCGTACTCTTCTTCCTCGCCATCTTCCATGATAACCCCTATTTCTCCGTGCCTCGTCCAAACATTATAGTGTGGCATGAAACCCTTGTAAAGCAGGTGGGTGTGAAGCATTTTCCGGTCAGAGTAAGACTTCGTATTCCCACATATAGGGCATGGACAACACATAAAATCATTCTGCTTGTTTGCCTCAGCCACTTCGAGAAAATCATGCACGCCCTTAATGTACTCGGAGGTGTGTCTGTCACCGTACATCCATTGCCGGTTCATCTGCATGCATTATATATAATTAAGTGTGTCAAAAATCATTACAGAACATCATGAATAGATAATTAAGTGACCAAATTAATAGAAGTTCATCATCACATAAAAACCAAAGTAGATACATAGTTCTCATCTAACAACATAAAGCTCTGCAGAGCATCTAAATTAATTAAACCATACATTGAAACTATGTAAAACATTTCAATGCGAAAACAAATGCGATCATATTCGCAACCAAGGTAACAACTGATCCAACGGCATAATGATACCAAGCCTCGGTATGAATGGCATATTTTCTAATCTTTCTCATCTTCAAGCGCATTGCATCCATCTTGATCTTGTGATCATCGACGACATCCGCAACATGCAACTCCAATATCATCTTCTCCTCCTTAAGTTTTTTTATTTTTTCCTTCAAGAAATTGTTTTTTTCTTCAACTAAATTTAACCTCTCGACAATAGGGTCGGTTGGAATTTCCGGTTCAACAACCTCCTAGATAAATAAAATCTATGTCATGTTGGTCGGCATAATTTTCATAAACAATAAATGAACCAATAGTTATGAAAAGATAATATATACCACATCCGAATCATAGACAGGACGAGGGCCGACGGGGGCGGATACCAAAACCATCGGCGCACTATATAAGATGCAATAATAAAAGTAAGAAAATAATACAAGTATCTATCTAAACAAACAAGTAATAATATTTTTCCTTTCAGAAAGAAGATAAGAACAAGAGGCTCACCACGGTGGTGCCGGCGATGAGATCGGCGCGGGTGATCGACGGCGGTGAAGACGGGGACGGGGCGTGACGGACCGCTAAACCTAGATAAATATTGAGGAAAATGGAGCTTGGCGGTCAAGCTTGGAGAGGAGAAACCTTAAGTAGTGTGGCTCGGGCATTCCATCGAACACCTTGTGTGCATAGGAGGTGAGCTAGAGCACCACCAAGCCCTCTCCCCCTCGGCCAGAAAAAACAGAGCAGTGTGCTCTGCTCTTGCGCGAGGGGCTATATATAGGCACCACTATTGGTCCCGGTTGGTGGCATGAACCGGGACTAAAGGTAACCCTTTTGGTCCCGGTTCATGCCACCAACCGGGACCAATAGTGGTGGGCCAGGAGCCAGGACCATTGGTCCCGGTTCGTCCCACCAACCGGGACCAAAAGGTCCGGACGAACCGGGACCAATGGCCCACGTGGCCCGGCCGGCCCCCTGGGCTCACGAACCGGGGCAAATAGCTCCATTGGTCCCGGTTCTGGATTGAACCGGGACTAATGGGCTAAACTGGCCTGGACGAAAGCCCTGTTTTCTACTAGTAGTGCATAACCATGGCAAAATAGCAGAAGGTTGATTATCAGAATTGTCAATTACAATAGGAACTTTCAAGTGTACAAAATGACAATTCTATATTGTGCAGAGGAAATACATACCTCACAATTGGTATCCATTGTTAATTTGAATACAAACATATTATTTTAATTCAAACGTTTATATCTATGACATGTGATTCAACTGTTACATAATACAGATTTCATGCTAGATATTTTCAGATAAGAATGAATAGACTTTCAGAAGATGTCCTTTAATCAGTGTAATATATCTTTGTAAGTAGATGAATATAGTGGAAAGTGCTTTTGGAGGACGACCTCAAGGGAGCCTATTAGTTTTTTCACCAAAAATATTTTTCTAGGATTCTTTCTCTTCTTTCCATAGTATACGTACCTATGAAATTTCATTAATTGATTTTCATATATACCATATACACAACAAAAGACAAATACTTACACTAAAATGGACTTTTATTTGTTGTTGCATTTGCGCTAGATTTTTTGTCCTTTTTGCATACTCTACGAATGATTGTATTTTTTCTTTAAACTTTGCATATATATACATAACATTTACATGTATTTGTAAAAAAAATTACAACTTTTAAATAGTATATCTATTTTTTGGGCGGTTTCTATCTCCCTCTGGATTTGTCTGCAGAAACATGGAGCTAACGCTATAGCTTCTAAATTAAAGATCTATTCATATTCACTTTTTCTTTTATATAATACTCCCTCCGTTTCAAAATAGATGATCCAACTTTGTACTAAAGTTAGTATAAAGTTGAGTCATCTATTTTTGAACGGAGGGAGTACATGAAGTCATCCGCCGGCTCATTTTACCTATGACCTTCCTTCCAAGTTTGCTAAACTTGTGTTCCTTCTCTATAAGTTTAATCTGTTAGTGAAGTAAAAAAATAAGGACATGTGAAGATCACAATCCGAACTATAGGTGTAGAGGATTGAAATAGATACGATAAGCCAATGTATGACAAAAAAGATGCCTGTAGCTCCTGATGCAAAATTATGAACCCATGATTACTGTCCGAAGATCATAATTAAACTCTTCTTAGCATGACAGCAAAGGTATCTGGTAGATTGAAATGCTTCTCTGCTCCTTATTACCCCGTGGCAACTGAAATTTGTTTGATGTACACGCAGTTCCTGGAAGAACTATACTGACCAGTTGACAACGAAAAAGTTATGGGGTATTTAGGAACAACTCCACCTTTTTATGGAGAGAAGAAAATCAAAAAAGGAACATACCTGAATTTTCATATGAGAAGTATAGAGGCAGGGAACTATCATACTTTTATGGGATGAGACAACGACGGACAACTGGGCCACGGAGGGCCTTGTTGCCTAGTGGCATATATCACATATATGTATCAAAGAATACAGTTACCAAAAAGGGATACCAGGTAAATAAAGAATCTCTACGCACACATAGATTATGGGCGCTGCAGCTGCCGCAAATCCATCTTGTGAAACATAGCGCATAGAATGGACAGAAATAAGAGAGGGTGGGATGAGAGAAACAGCGGGGAAACAAACCAACATGGGGAAAAGGTAGCGAGAGGAGCACACGGTCGCTGGATAACCTGAAGGCATGATCGATTCAGGAGATGTGTGGTGGGAGCTACTTCCAGGGGATATTGTCTTGAGAAAGGACACGGGCTTGGGCTGAAGTCTGCTACTTGAGGAGGAAGGGCAGCGTCTGACAATCGTGCTCTCGAACGTTCTATCTGGAAAATCACTAATACTTAAAGGTAAAATGCTTGAAAATTTCATGGTTTTCAAATCCCAATTAGCAATTTATCATGGCCTTCAATCATACGCTCTCGCCTTCTATATACAATGGTTTCCTGGCAAGTTACTGTGTGCTGCAACAGACAGATGATAAAAAATATATCTTGCAAACCTAATTAGATAGCTTTGTCAAACGATAATCAAAACTGAAATCTGAAGCATCCATCAATATATCCAGACCTTTGCAGAACAACATAATTCAGTGGCACACATTGTGAGGATTGCAAATATCTGAATCGCATAAACAAAAGGAAGCAAACGCTCGTGTATGTATCTTTGGTAGTTAGTGAATGCATAGCTAAAACTCCCATATTCAAATGCTTCAGAATCTACAACTACGGTACTGACTAAATCTGGCATCCACGTTGTTAGAAATTACTGTTTTTAAATATTGTACTGAGCACTCATGTTAGTACAGGAAAAAATGTACTAAATCATATCAGACATATATCTATCATTGCATGGATGCCTCACGGCATCCCATTCTTTCTATAGCCATGCCTTTTTCTCATTGAGACAAAGGACGCACCCGATGCTTCAAAACCAAGATCCATAGGACTGAAATAAAATCTCAAGTTGTCTTTGTAAGACATTATTAACTGAGTGTTCTTATTTCTGGGGAGAAAGGACTAACTCAAGACATACAACAAAGTGGACAACTCATCTAAGATTGTTCTCACAGGAAGCATCAGACCATGCAGCCATGCAGATTACATGAAGAATGAAGTAGGTAGAGGGAAGAAGAGTAGAACCGGATGACTTACAGCTGCTTTCCTCCTAAATTCCTCTTCTATTCTTTGATCCAATTTGTTCGTTTCATTACGTAGATGCGTCTCAAGAAGTCTAATTCTTTTCTAATCAACATGGAGGCAGCCAGACAACGGCCAATCGCCTGGGTGGTTGCCGCCACATTGTGGAGAGTTCATGTGGAGGAGAAGATGTCGCCCCCTAGTAGTTCAGAATTACCACCTAGGCTCTTCCGCAGCCAGGCTAGCTAGAGTTTTTTATTGGCACAGTGCTAAGCGTCCTGACAATTAGCGTCTGATCCTCAGCAGTTTATCTCGTCAGCGTCATGTGAAAATCAAAAGCAGCAACGTCGTTTGTGGGCAGGCACTGAAAATCAAAAGCAGCAACATCAATCTGTACGACAACCATCCAAAAATTATCTCTTGTTGCTATCGAGAAGACTCTAAAAATCAAAACCAGCAACATCGAAGAACAAATGCAAATCTGCGTTAATGCAATGGACAAATTTTCGTTTACCAGTGTCTCAGCACACACGGATCACGTACAGATCAAATTGCGTGATTTTAACCGCGAGGAGGAATCTGAAGGGATGGAGGAATTGGTCCTTGCCGATGGAAAATATCTTGACTATGACTCATCTATCTCTTCCTTCGCCTCGGCTCAGCTCCGGCTATCCATCACTGCAACTGGTACATAGATGTAGGTTGAGGGAGAAGAAGAGGACGGGGGGAGTGAGGGCAAGGAAGGCTCGATGTGAGATCATGGTCGCCGCCACGAAAGCTTCGACCTATGAGATCACGGCCGCCGCCGGGGAGGGCTCAACTTTTTAGATCGGAAGTGTTTTTTCTTTTGAGTCGGGGGTGTTTTGTCTTTTGAACCGCCGTGATGGCTCAACCTTTTAGATCGGGAGTGTTTTTTCTTTTGAGATTGGGAGCGTTTTTTTTTCTTCTGAGGTATTGAGAGTTGAGAGAGAGAGAGAGAGAGATAGATTGGAAGGAGAGGAAGGAGGGTGCCGTGACAGATTTTTAGAGAGAGCTAGAGCGCATGTTTTAATCTTCAGATCCTCTACTTCATCTGACGGCTCTCCTAATTTATAGGGAATTTCTGATTAACGTGGTAACTTTAGAGAGTTAACGGAAGATCTAGACCGTAATAATTCGGCCCCACCAGATAAACGGCTCCTAATTACTAATTAACGTGGGAATTTATTGGGAGTCACAAATTAGTATAGGTAGGTATAGATAGATAGATAGATAGATATACTAGTCATGAACCCATGCACCTACACGGGCTAGCTATTTTAAGGTACACATGATTATATGAAATTAAATGAACTAATTCTTTTAGCATATCTTCATACTTTGAATGTAGAAAATCCTTTGCATGCACTTTTGGGTGATTTCTATAAAACGGTGATAGTTGGGTCTACCAATAGGAGAATGGAAATGCTTGTATTTCCTACTATTTTTTATTAGAATGTTTGTCGGGCTCTGCAATCGTTTCAACTACATTTATGATTTCAGTTGTCTTACTACAGGGAAACTTTGTTTTTTTTTAAAATAGCATTGTTTTGCCATGTTTATTTTTCATTTCAAGTGAAACTTGTGTATGTAACACAAAAGTCGCAAGTAGGTAGTAAATAGGCCATAGCTGAAATATTGTTAAGCTTTGAGTGGCACGGACATGGTTACTCAGTCTAATAACTCAACAATGTCAAATAGGAAGGTTAAATAATTGCGCAGACCAATTCTTAAATGATTGTAAGTTGTGAGCAGGATATTATCCCAATGGTAAACTATAAATTTCTAGTTCTGAGTTATTTAGCAAATATCGTTATGTCATAGCCACCAAGATCAATAAGGAGAAGCAGAATATTTAAAAACCATTGTAAATTTTATACAAGAATCAGCTTATCTATTCATAGGAGAATATGATTAGCTTATTTAGTCCTTAGCGGAGAAAATAGTTCATTTTTAGAGAATCTTCTACATGAGAAAATAATTATGTACTATGAACCAACAAATGAGAAGCATGCATTCATTTCACTATATTTGAAATCAGTGGATGGGAAGAGAACTAACCATTTGAGGTAGGAAGAAGTGAGGACGAAGAAACCTCGATCAGCCTGTGAACTACTCTATATTATGTTTGAGGTAGCTTATTTAGTCCTTAGCCGAGAAAATTGTTCATTTTTAGTGAATCTTCTACATGTGAAAATAATTATGTACTATGAACAAAAAAATGAGAAGCATGCATTCATTTCACTAAATTTGAAATCGGTGGATGGGAAGAGAACTAACTATTTGAGGTAGGAAGAAGTGAGGACGAAGAGACCTCGATCAGGCTGTGAAGTACTCTATATTATGTTTGTGATGACACTATCCCCATTAATTTTTCCTTTGCTCCCGGTATCACTACTAGGGAAAAGCCTATACACAGAATCTTAGCAGCAGCGCGGCTCAAAAAGGAGCGCTGCTGCTAATTAGTAGTAGCGCGTGTGCGGGAAACACGCTGCTAATAGGTTTTTAGCAGTAGCGCGCTCGGTGTAAACCGCGCTGCTACAAATATCGACCGGCTGTGTTCACCTAACTCCATTTAGCAGTAGCGTGGTGGCGCGAACCGCGCTACTGCCACAGATGTAGGAGTAGCGCGCTTTTTCTGAGATCGCTGCTGCTAAATTTCAAATTGGCACACTTTTTTGTCCC
The DNA here is from genome assembly GCF_018294505.1 of Triticum aestivum. NCBI lineage: Eukaryota > Viridiplantae > Streptophyta > Magnoliopsida > Poales > Poaceae > Triticum > Triticum aestivum. The sequence continues at coordinate 733,223,945 of NC_057813.1, forward strand.
TGTTAGCAGTAGCGTCGTCGCTCAAAGCGCGCTGCTGCTAATTCCTTAGCAGCAGCGCGTTATAGCTCCCGCGGTACTGCTAACCCGCACCAACCCACCACCTTTTCCCCACCCGTCCCTCCCCTCCCCCTCCTCTCTTCCCTTCCCCCTACCTCCCCCACATGTTCCCACTCTCACTCTTCTTCTTCCTCAATACTTCTCCCCCATTACTCTCTCTCTTCTATCCACCTTTCTCTCTCTTCATTACTCCTACCTAACTACACCACCTCCATTAATGCATCTCCTTTCTCTTTTTCCTTTCCCCTCCACTAGTTGTAGTTGTCTCCTCCCAAATTAGGTAGCTAGGTAGATGTAGGATTTAGTTAAGTGACCTATTTGCCCCCTAACTAGATCTATCTTTGTCAAGAAGAGCTTTGTGCACTTTTGATCTCCCTACAACATCATCTCCATCGTGTGCTCGATCTCGATCGAGATAGAGGTGATGAAAATTTCATGCTTTTGCAAAATGGAAATATGTTTATGTGTGTGTGATATGTTTGTGGAAATTGTGTGTGTGGCATGAGTTGACGCCAAATTGTGCTTTTGAGTTGCCTATGTTTTGCCGAAATGTCGATTTATTTCCGTTTCGGCGAATTCCGGGCAAACTCTAGATCCATATATGTCCTATTTTTAGGGAAGGTCATGCCGAATTTTTGTATGACTTTGATGCATGCATGCATTTTTATAATCAATTTGTTTATTATTACCGTGCAGAGTTGGCGATGGTCAGTGGAACGATGGTGGACAGGTGGTTGCGGTCGGCGGTGCAGGACATCAAAGAAAATAACCGGACAGAGGTTTTATGTCCGTGTCAAAAATGCAAAGGAATAGTTTGGCTCGACCCCCATGACGATGGTCGTGTCGAAGCGCACCTGCTCATGACTAGTTTCATGGATGGCTATACTCGGTGGATAATTGAAGATGAGGATGACGATGTTGAGGATGCCGACGGGCAAGCAATGATGACACGGGGCAAGACGAAGAGATGATTGATAATGGCGGCGGGGAAGAGGCCGGACATGGCGGCGGAGAAGGGGCCGGACATGGCGGAGGTGAAGGGGCCAGACATGGCGGCGGAGAGAACGACATGGACTCCACGCAGCAGAGTTCGTCGTTACTAAGTTCAATCGCGCGGGACCGTCATGTTCAAGCATTGCTTCGCAAGGAGACGAGTACTGAGAGAGCTGCTTCTAGAGAGGAGGCTAAGCTGGAGCGTTTGGTGGTAGACTCGAACACTCCATTGTATGATGGTTGCAATCCTGAGGTGACCCGCTTGAGTTTCACGCTCCAACTCCTGAAGACGAAGGCTAAAAACAAATGGACCGACACTAGCCTCGATGAGCATCTCAAGTACCTAAAGGATGTTCTTCCCGCGGGTAATCTATGTCCTACTAGTGTTGATGAGGCCAAGAAGATCGTATGCCCTCTTGATCTGCCACACGTTAGATACCATGCATGCATCAACGATTGCATAATTTATCGGAAGGAGCACGTGGAAAAAACAAGCTGTCCGGTGTGCAATGCTTCTCGATACAAGAAGGCCGGGAGAAATGTCCCCAGAAAGTTGTATGGTACTTACCGATCACTCCCCGTCTCCAGAGGTATTTTGTAGATCCAAAGGAAGCAAAGCTAATGCGCTGGCACGCGGAGAGGAACGAGCCCTACGATGGAGATGATCCGAAGCTGAGACACGTGAAGGATGGAAGCCAGTGGAGAGCGTTGAACAGCTTCTATCGGTATTTTAAATGTGATGCAACGAACATCGTGCTCGGCGCGTGTACCGATGGCATGAATCCATTTGGCAACCAGAACACCAACCATAGCACATGGCCCGTGTTTGTATGGATGTACAACCTCCCCCCTGGTTGTGCATGAAATCAAAGTACATTCACATGAGCATGCTTATTCAAGGGCCGAAACAACTAGGAAATAATATTAATTTGTATCTGGGGCTACTTCAAGAGGAGTTAGACACGTTATGGAAAACACCGGCCAAGACATGGGACGCCAGCAAAGGTGAGTATTTCAACATGAGAGCCGCGCTGATACGACGTCTCAGCAGCTAACGTCAAGGAAAGATGGCGGGTCTGGGAAAATCGTGTACATGGGGCATCGAAGATGGCTTGAACAGGACGACCCGTGGAGAAACCGTGGAGATCTATTCAATTGTCACGTTGAGCATCGAGGACCTCCACGTAAGCGGAGCGGTGCCGAAATCGATGAGCTGTTGAAAAACTGGAAAGAGTGCCCCGCGCCGGGAAAGACGATGAGAAAGGCGCCGGAGCCGCTGCTGAAGGTATGGAAGACGAGGTCTGTGTTCTGGGACTCGGAGTACTGGCACAAACTCGATACACCTCATTGCCTTGATCAAATGCATATCTGTAAGAATGTCCTTGAGAGCTTGCTCGCAACACTGATGAACATGTCAGATAAGACCAAGGATGGGCCGAAGGCAAGAAAAGACTTGCAAGATTTGAAAATCAGGGAAGATCTGCACATGCCGCCCCGTAAAATGTCAGACGAGACAGAGACAGAGACAAAGGCACCGGAGAAGAAGGGCAAGAAAATAAAGAAAGAGGATTATTGCCCCCCTTCTTGCCTCACTTTAAGTCAGGCTGAGATCAATGCCTTCTTTAAGTGCCTTACTGGAGTCAAAGTTAGTTCCGGTTACTGTGGCAAGATAAGCAGATATCTAGACATGGACAAGAAAAGGTTCAGTGGGATGAAGTCTCATGACTGTCATGTGATGATGACGCAGATACTACCTGTTGCCCTTAGAGGGATAATGGAAAAGCACGTCCGTGACACGCTTATTGGTCTCTGCAACTTTTTCGACGTCATCTCTCAAAAGTCGATCAGTGTGAAGCAGCTCCAAAGGCTACAGGAAGAGATCATTGTGATACTGAATGAGCTTGAGATGTACATCCCGCCCGCGTTCTTTGACGTGATGGTGCATTTGTGTGTCCATATTGTGGATGACATAATAGACCTGGGGCCGTCATTCCTGCAGAACATGATGCCGTTTTAGAGGATGAATGGGATCATCAAAGGATTCATTCGTAACATGTCCCGTCCGGATGGAAGCATCGTCCAGGGCTATTTGGCAAAAGAGTGCATCTCTTTCTGTGAGAATTTTCAATATGGCGCAGACCAGCTGCCTGGTGTTAGTGTTGGTTTGCCCATTAACAAGCACGATGGGAGGCTCGAAGGAGATGGTCATTGCAACGGTCGTAGGCAACTGCACGTAGCATACTCAGATCAACGCAGCGACTTTGACAGAGCAAACTTGGTAGTACTACAACACCTAGACGAGGTAGATCCTTTTGTGGAACTGCACAAAGAAATTATCGCAAAGAAGTATCGTGACCAGGGGGTATGCAGGACGGACGCCGAAGTTACTAGAGAGCACAACTCCACTTTCCTGCATTGGTTCAAAGAGCATATTATTGCTAATCCCCCGGAGGAGGGCTCTAAGGAAGGATTGCTCATATACGCCTTCGCACATGGCCCCTCGCCCAACCTCGTAACCTATCAGGCATATGATATCAACGGATACACGTTCTACACGGAGGCCAAAGATATGGACAATGATGATCAGAACTCAGGGGTGACGATGGAATGCATGACCGGCAGCGACAACGGCGCAACTGAACGATTTTATGGAAGGGTCGAGGAGATCTGGGAGCTTGACTACTCTGGACTGCACAACACGATGATGTTCCATGTCAGATGGGCTAAGAATGTCGAAAGAGAAAGCCGGATTTTCACTACCATGACTATACCCGATGCCAAGAGCGCTACTGTGAACGCTATCGCAAAAAACGAGCCATGGGTACACGTTAAGCACGTGACAGAATGCTTCTTCATAACTGACCCGTGCAATCCCAGACGTGTTGTCGTGAGGAGAGGCAAAAGGAACATCATTGGAATGGATAGAGTCGCCAACGAGGAAGACTATGATCAGTACGGCAACCCAATGAGGGAAGATGGCGATGATGATGAAGTATACGTCAAAAGAAGAATCAATACTATATTACCTAAGAAAAATCGTACTCCATGGAAAAGGCAAAGTCACAATGAGGGGCTCAATTATTCTTCGACGAACAAGAAGGGAAAGAAGCTGACTCAAAAACGAAAATGTCAGCACTGAGGAAACATATGTTATCGGTCAAATGATGTAATATATATATATATATATATATATATATATATATATATATATATATATATGTTCCTATTTTGTATACACACTTAGCCATTATTATGCATGGTTCCAATGATGTGTAATATATACATATTTAACCGTCAAATGATGCAATATATATCGCCCTCCCTTCATTCACTGCCCTCGGGAAATAAAAGTGGGATAAAATAAAGGAAAAGAAAAAGGAAAACTGGCAGTAGCGAAGGTAGTAGCAGCGCATTTTGCCTAAACCGCTACAGCTACTGAAGTTAGTAGTAGAGAATTACGTATAAAGCGCTACAG
>NC_057813.1:733228850-733238235 GCF_018294505.1 Triticum aestivum
ACCCGGCCCTCGCCCCCGACCCCGGCGCCGACGCTCGCCCCCGACCCCGGCGCTCGCCCCTGACCATAGACATATGTGTTTGCAGGCGAAAGAAACCCCGTGCACCATACTCTACTTGATCAAAGGCCAGAAGGTGGACGTGGGAAAGGGGATGATAATGGACCCCTCTCAACGCACGTTCCACAACCAGCCGATCCCCGCTGGGCACTTCAGGGTAAGCTTGACCAGTGTGAAATCGGGGCACGAGGATTTGCCTCCTCTAGTACAGCACGTGGGAGCGGACGACGAGAGCCCTCCGCGGATTGGAAGCTGCAAGAATTGGGTGCTGCTATGGCTGAAGAATCTTATTCGTCTAGAGCCGGCCGAGAGCACACCAATAACTACCACACATCAACAAGCATGTGCGGAGACCACCACCCCGCCTACGCAATGACCAGCTCCTGTAGTTCCGGGTGAGAGCGGCGGATGACATGATGAAGGGGGTGCAATAGTACTGGCTGATGTAATTTCTCCTGTAGAACAGAGAATGGATGATGAGACGGAGGTCGACCCTATGGATTACCTCAATACAAACGCGTATGACTGTGACATAGATATGATGAGTCAACCATATGACGAATCGGGCTATCAGCTTGCTAATGAGGATATGGATGATATGCCCGGGCAGGGTCGTAGCGTGGATTGCAAAAAGTCTCTCTTCATGAAATCCTCACAGGACACGCCTGAAGATGCCGCCTCAACACAGGCTCAACTAGCCGGGAACGAGGGTCGTACAGTACTTAGCCCGGGAACACTAGGGCAGGGGTTAAGGAAGGGCCTGGAAGGTGTGCCCAAGAAAAAGAAGAGGAAGAGATCGGGGAAGGTAACTGCCTCCAAACAAGCCAGAGCACATAGCAGCCAGACGATGCATTCTGAAGAGCATGTACCCGTGAAAGGTGCGGTCATGTTCCATCTCACGGGCGAGCCGATGCTACCGCCAAAACCGCTGGAGGCACTATCAGGGGATCTCAGGAGACTGCACGACCATGTGTTGTCGATTGAGAAAAGCCTACTAGCCTCAAAGGATCCAGGATATCCGACATACACGGGTCGTGTGCCTGAGGGAAAGTGCTACGTCGACACACGGCCCGCGGAGGTGTTCTTCCTGCGGTTTGACCATATCTTTGAGATGTTTCTAACAAGGAGGCTTGATTTTACTATCGTCCGCCTTTTTGCGCTACATATGAGCTCCGTCATGAAGAGTGAAGAAGTCTCGCAAATCTGTGTGGCGGATCCGTACTACATGTAGGAGTCTTTCTTGAGTCTTAGCTACTTTGAGCGTGAAACTGCTAGGGAGTACCTCCAAAACTTCATGGTACAGAATAAGGATCGGGAAATTGTCTTCGTGCCTTATCATCCAAAGTAAGTCAGTTCTGAACAACCCTTTCGTACATTTCAATCATTCCTTCTCTCTCATATGGGGAATAATTTGAGGTGTCTTTTCCCCGCAGCAACGGGCGCGCCGTCCTTATCGTTCTTTACCCGCAAGTCTCCCACGTTGTGTATTTTGACCCTTCCAGAGACTAGGAGAAAAAAGACTACACACACATAATGAATATTCTAGATGATGCTCTCCAAGGCTTCAGCTTTAGAGGTGGCCACGTGCAGATCAAGAAACAAAGGAACAAGAAGATGTATTTCGCGCATAAAACTAACTTCTCCTGCATCCATGTCCCAAAACCAAGCAAGAAGGATGGATTCTACATCGTCCATCTCATGATTCAGTTCAACACGGATCACCAAAAGCTTCGCATTAACAACAGAAATGATGATCATATCCACAAGTGGCTAGAATCTCATCGAGAAGCGGATTATATGAAGGAAATATGCCCTAGAGGCAATAATAAAGTTATTATTTATTTCCTCATGTCATGATAAATGTTTATTATTCATGCTAGAATTGTATTAACCGGAAACATGATACATGTGTGAATACATAGACAAACATATAGTCATTAGTATGCCTCTACTTGAGTAGCTCATTAATCAAAGATGGTTATGTTTCCTAACCATAGACATGTGTTGTCATTTGATTAATGGGATCACATCATTAGGAGAATGATGTGATTGACATGACCCATTCCGTTAGCCTAGCACTTGATCGTTTAGTATATTGCTATTGCTTGCTTCATGACTTATACATGTTCCTGTAACTATGAGAATTATGCAACTCCCGTTTACCGGAGGAACACTTTGGGTACTACCAAACGTCACAACGTAACTGGGTGATTATAAAGGAGTACTACAGGTGTCTCCGAAGGTACATGTTGAGTTGGCGTATTTCGAGATTAGGTTTTGTCACTCCGATTGTCGGAGAGGTATCTCTGGGCCCTCTCGGTAATGCACATCATTATAAGCCTTGCAAGCAATGTGACCAAATGATTTGGTTATGGGATGATGCATTACGTAACGAGTAAAGAGACTTGCCGGTAACGAGATTGAACTAGGTATTGGATACCGACGATCAAATCTCGGGCAAGTAGCATACCGATGACAAAAGGAACAACGTATGTTGTTATGCGGTTTGACCAATAAAGATCTTCGTAGAATATGTAGGAACCAATATGGGCATCCAGGTTCCGCTATTGGTTATCGACCGAGAATAGTTCTAAGTCATGTCTACATAGTTCTCGAACCCGTAGGGTCCGCACGCTTAACGTTACGATGACAGTTTTATTATGAGTTTATAAGTTTTGATGTACCGAAGTTTGTTCGGAGTCCCGGATGTGATCACGGACATGACGAGGAGTCTCGAAATGGTCGAGACATAACGATTGATATATTAGAAGCCTATGTTTGGACATCGGAAAGGTTCCGGGTGAAATCGGGATTTTACCGGAACACCGGGGGGTTACCGGAACCCTCCCGGGGGTTAATGGGCCTTAGTGGGCCATGAGGGAGAAGAGGAGGGCCGGCCAGGGCAGGCCGCGCGCCCCCTCCCCCCCTAGTCCGAATAGGACAAGGAAGGGGGGGGCGACGCCCCCCTTTCCTCTTTCCCCTCCCCCCTTTCCTTCTCCACCAAGGCAAGAGGGGGGTTCCTACTCCCGGTGGGAGTAGGTCTCCTCCAGGCACACCCCAAGGGGGCCGGCCACACCTCCCCCTCCCTCCTTTATATACGGGGCAGGGGGGCACCCCATAACACACAAGTTGATCTACGGATCATTCCTTAGCCTTGTGCGGTGCCCCCCTCCACCATATTCCACCTCGGTCATATCGTCGCGGAGTTTAGGCGAAGCCCTGCGCCGGTAGAACTCATCCCCGACACTCTGCTGGATCGGAGTCCGGGGATCGTCATCGAGCTGAACGTGTGCTAAACTCGGAGGTGCCGTACGTTCGGTACTTGGATCGGTCGGATCGTGAAGACGTACGACTACATCAACCGCGTTGTCATAACGCTTCCGCTTACGGTCTACGAGGGTACGTGGAAAACACTCTCCCCTCTCGTTGCTATGCCATCACCATGATCTTGCGTGTACGTAGGAAATTTTTTGAAATTACTACGTTCCCCAACATTATAAACTTAGAGATGACTTCTTTTGCATCCAAAGCGACATTGCGACGATCATCATGAAAGAAGTCGTCGATGAGAAGGGGATGTTCCACCATGGCCCTATATCGCGAGCTGACGTCCGAACTCGCATAGGCATGCAACGTCTAGACCTCACGCCGTTCAAGAAGCTAGGGTTCGTCCTCGATGATATGGAAGGATGGAACTTCTAGTGATTTATGATGCCGATGATGATGATATGTACCAGTTGAACTTGTATACTTTTTGTAGCGATGAAACTTTGTGATGTCCACGGTCCCTACCGAACTTGCGTAACGCTACTTTGTTAGTTTGCGTACGATGACCTGCGTACCTCTAGTTAATTAATTTGCATACTGTATGTTGCATCTAGTTGCTAACCCTTTCTTTTTCGGTGTTGCTCTAGTATATTTTGTTGCATATATATGATTGTACATCCTCTTAATGAAATGCATCTCTAACAGGTACCTAGTTTCTTGATGGCGAGATGGAATTGCTATGTCATGTACAAAGGGAAGGTTCCGGGGGTGTACAACGAGTGGCATGAGTGTCAGGCGCAAGTGAATGGGTTCACGGGCGCTAGCCATAAAGGCTTCAAAAGCAGACAAGAAGGAGAAGCTAGTTACTTGAGGTTCACGCTAGCGCGAGAGAGGACTCGTAACCGCCACCTCATGTACTGCATAGTTCCGCTCTCACTCATAGTGATAGCACTTCTTGCGTATACCTTTGTTTAGATGGATGACGGTGTTGTAGTTGCAAGTATTCGAGACTTGCATGTATCGCTGTTTTTGAGATGATGACAAGATATCACTTTGTGTTGGATAATGATTATGATGAGACTATTCGTATGTACATGCTATGATTATATTTGTGGTCTCGCATGCATTTGTATGTGTATCATGATGACATTTCTATGTGCTAAAGATTCTTCTATAAAGCCTGTTCAAATACAAAACAAATATGCCAAAAAAAACTACTTAAATTAGCAGTAGCGGGTGTATAAAAGTTAGCAGCAGCGCCGCGATAGCAGTAGTGCGTCCAGGCAAAGCGCGCTAGAGATACTAGCAGTAGCGAGCTTCTGCTAACAGCGCTGCTGCTACACTTGTGTAGCAGTAGCGCCGGTGAGCACGCGCTACTGCTATGTGTTAGCTGTAGCGCCTTATTAGTAGCGCCTATACCCGCGCTACTGATACATCTAAAACCCGCGCTGCTGCTAGCCTTTTCCCTAGTAGTGTATGGTCGAGAAAATGTTATTGGGTACTTGCTATAGTTAACAAAATAGTATGGAAATAACTTGGAAACAGATATATTTGCCTGTCAGTAGGAAGAGAAGTCTTATGAAACATGTAGACAGGGGAATTAACACACATATTGTTCCACTAATTTGACTTTAGTTTTCAAGGTTAAAATCATTGAACATGAACGCACCTATAAGAATAACATATAAATCACCATGCTCCCTCTTTCCACATGTAATCTACGGCACAGAATCACATTCTGCTATTCATTGAAAAATAAATGAGTTGAATCATCTTTGAAAAAAAGATTTCTTCCTTTCATATGATTATTATTCTGTGAGTCATGTATGTCAGACCCTTGATTTCACAATTCTTTTGTAACCTCATTGTTATGCTACAACCATCAGTATTAGACATGTAAGAAACCTACTAAAGGTGCAGGCTTCTAATGATTTCCTGAAATACTATGAATGGGAGACAGAAAATGCACAAAGCTCCTTGTGCACTATTAAAACATTATGCAAGCTATTGACCACAAAAACAGGTTCCCAAAAGATTACTGATCTTAGAAGTAGAGCATCCACTCAACTCGTTATGCGGGAAACACATGTAAAAATAGTATGCCGGTCATCAAATGTCTCGTACATTAAGGAAGGACGTAGCCTGAGGGTGTAAATTCAAGGAAAAGAAAATCCCTTGTTCCCTTACTTTCTGCATCCATCGGCATGTCTTAATAAACATATAGTAACCCATTTAGAACTTCAAAACTGTTTGCCCACGTAATCAGTCTCAGATGTAAATCAGTTTCTGAACTTCGATTAACGATATATGAAAATAGAGCAGATGCTATTTATAAGTTGAATTGGAGAATATTTTGTGCAAAGCTCTCAATCCTAAAGTAAATGCCAGCATAACATTCTTATTTCAATGTGATGCTAGTTATGTTAAAGATTAAAAAGTAGAACTAAACATTGAATAAATGCGACAAGTTTACCGAATAGCTAAGTGAGTTGTTGGCTTATTTTATAGTTTGAGCAACAGCCACACCCAAGTTTGGTTTTTTTGAACCTGTAGACTTTATATCCTTTACACCTAACAGTAGCTCAGGCCACAATTTAACATCAAGTTGATAAAAATCATCAATCACATAAAAAACATGCCACGGGTATGTCACCTGGGAGGGAGAAAGGTCAGCAAATTAACTTACACGTACTGCCGAGCTATGAGCTAGATCGAATATGCTCGCCTGTTCAACTTGATGTGCTGCAAAGTCTATATATATATAGAGAGTAACATTATTTTAGTTTTGGGATTAGAATATAACTATTCGGATCACGACGCTCCCTAAATAGGCGTGATGGCATGTTTCGAAACTCCACAAAACAAAATAGACGCCTAATTTCCCTCGGGCGCAGCCCCACCCCCGTGCCCCTCGCACCACCCCACCCCCGCCTGACTCCGGCCACCTACCAACGCCGCCGGCGAGCGGATCCAGCTCTGCGCCAGGTTCGGCCGCCCCTTCTTCCCCATAGCGCCGCCGCCCCGCCGCCTCCACCATCTTCCCCAGCCCGCTGCTGCCATCTTCCCAGAGCGCTCCCCTGCCCATGGGTCCCGCCGCCGGTCTCCTCCTGCAACCCCGCCGCCACCATGCCGTCACCGTCCCCCGGAACCGGCTGCCACTCCGCCACACGCCTTGGATCCGGCCGCGGCGCCGGCCCCCACCGCGAGATCTGACCGCCGCCCCCACCGCGGGATCCGTCCGCCGCCCCCACCACGGGATCCGTCCGCCGCCCCACCGCGGGATCCGTCCGCCGCCCCCACTGCGGGATTCGGCCGCCACGATGTCACTGTCCATCGCCTGGTGTTGCAGTGCGGCGCGCCCTTACCTCCCCTGCGGCGCGCCCCTCCCGTCCGGCGTGACCTTCCTTGTAAGCCGCCGTGACCTTCCCTCCCCTCCGGCGCGGCCTGCCCTCTGCTCCGGCGCGCCCTGCTACTCCTTCGCCACAGCTCCATCCCCACCCTCCCTCCCCCGAACAACTTCCTCCTGCTGCATCTTCCTCCTTCTCTCTTCTCCCCACTTCCTCCTCCCATCTGGTCTGATGCATCGACGTCACGTTGTCTGTAAAAATTGTAAATCATTTGCTAACTACTGCTACGATGCTAAGTGTGTTTGGGGGCTGCAAGGATGTGACGCACCAGTATTTCTGTTTAATTCCCAGCCTTCTGGACTCGGTGATAATATGCACCCACACACGATGCTTTATTCTGCCTGACTGAAAGTGTTCTCGTCTCAGAGCCGCCCTGTCAGTTCAGCTTGTGATGCTTAAGTTTCTAGGCAAAAAATGCATTTTGCCTTCGCAGGCTTTTGTCATTGGTGGCAGAAACTATTGCCGCCATATGAGGCGTAGGATTATTCGTTTTGCTTTCCAGCCCTATGGATTGGTGGGTTCTTTGTGGCTGCTACTTCACAGAGCTGTACCATCTGAGTGCGTACATGCACTTGGTGTTGATCAGCCCGGGGATTCAATTCATTTCAAAAACTAGCCCTGGCCAAAACCCGATACAAAAGGTTAGATGTTTATTACAAAACCACAAAATTCAGTAAACAAAAAACCCAAGTTCAAATTAAAAACATAGAGCAGTTTAAAATTTGTAAAAACACCATGTGTGTCTCCGATGACAGTAGATGGATGGGATTGATGGGCACAGACGGCAACCACCGGTGCACTCGCAGCAGTGTTTGGACTGCAGCGACGACCGAATCAGACCTTCCCCCTGCATCAGCAATCTTCCTTCTCTTCCTGTTCATCAACGCACGCCGCCGTCCACTTGTGACTCTCCACCCGCTATTGTTAAAGACAAACAGTATTGTACATGAGAAGTTTTGTGTATTACTGCCCATGGGAAACTTGCTTATGAGAATTGACCCCAATTTTCTGTATGATTTTGCAGACCTTGGATTCAAGAGAAAAATGTGTATAAAAAAGGGGTGACTTCGAAAGTTCAGGTGTAACGAACAACGAAGTTCAAACCAAAAAAAAAATCAACAAAAAAAAGCATGGAATTCAAAGAATAAAAACTATGGAGTTCCATAAAAAAATAGCATGGGAAGTTCATTTTTCAGAAATTCCGAAGTTCATGTGTAGTACATACAGAAGAAAAATCATCAAATGAAAAAAAGACCGCCAAGGCCATTTCACTAAAAAGAAAAAAATACATAAAAGATGTCATGACAAAATTCTATAAGAAGTTCAAATTTAGAAACCAAAGCAGGTCGACGTTAAAAAAAATGAAGTTTTTAATATCTAGAAGTCAAATTTGGAAGGTCAAAAATTTGAGCAAGAAGTTCAAATAAAAAGGTACTTCAAAAATCTTTATAACGGATTTTCCCTGTTTATAAAAAGAATCAAAGAAGTCCAAATTAAAAAAGAGGAGCATTTTAGAAGATTATACAAAACCGATGTCCCCCGTTCTATAAAAATTAGAAGTTCAAATTGAAATAACGGCGCGGTATCATTGTTTATATAAAAAGCTTTTTCCCCGTTACTAACCAATAAAACTGAGAAGTTCAAATTTTAAAAATGGTGAAGTTCGATGTCTATAAAAAAATCGGATCTTTCACATTATTAAAGAATAAAACTGAAAAGTTCAAAATTTTAAAACAAAGAACTTCAAAAAACTCGATTTTCCTTGCTACTAAAGAATAAAACTAAGAAGTTCAAATTAAAATAATAGAGAACTTCAAAGTTTATAAAAACCTCAGATTCTCCTTCTAAAGAATGACTAATAAGTTCAAATTAAAATAACGGAACAACAAAAAAGTTATAAAAACGATTCCCCCCGTTTTTAAAAAAATTAGGAAGTTCAATTTTAAAAAATAGAGTAATTAAATGTACATTAAAAACACAATTTTTCTCGTTACTGAAGAATAAAACACGGAAGTTCAATTTAAAAACGAGTAGAAGTTTGATGTTTAATTAACAAATAAAAAAGATGGAGAAAATAAAACCAGGAAATCCATATTAAAAAGATGGATACGTTCAATGATTATTGAAAACTTTGATTATCCTCATTATTAAAGAATGGAAACAAGAAGTTTAAAAATAAAAAACAAGAAGTTCAACTTTTAAAAATATAATGTTCAAAATTTGATAAAAAAGATTAAGAAATAAAACCAGGAAGGTGGCACCAACCGGGACCAAAGGCCTTGTGCTTGAACTAGCGCGGCGCGGTGCGGTGGGATGTTTAGTCCCACCTCGCTAGCCGAGAAGGCTTGACAGTGGTTTATAAGCGCTGCTGCACTGACCACTTCGAGCTCCTCTCAAATGTAGGCTTACGGGCCTAAAGTCACTTATCTGCATGTGGGCCTACTAGGCCTCCTGCGGGCCTGAATCCTAGCCCATGGTAGGGTTTCTAGTCGTATTCAGGCCGTGGGGGGCCAGTAGGAGGCATTTTTTTGTTTTTTTGTTTTCTTTACTTATTGTTGCTATTTTTATTTTTTCCAGTTTTTTTGTTTTGTTTTCTGCATTATTTATTTTCTTTTTTTTGCTTTATTTTTAATTCTTTTTGCTTTTAGTTTTAG
>NC_057813.1:733238552-733246328 GCF_018294505.1 Triticum aestivum
TATAAACTTTCTGTTAGTGCCATTAGTTTTCAAATTTGAAAACATTTTTTTGTTTTTTTGTTTTCTTTGTTGCTTTATTTATTTTATTTTGTTTCTACTTACAACAAAATACTTATTGTTGCTATTTTTATTTTGTTTCCTGTTTTTTTCGTTTTGTTTTCTGCATTATTTATTTTCTTTTGTTTTTTAATTTATTTTTTAATTCTTTTTGCTTTTAGGTCAGCCAAATTATAAACTTTCTATTAGTGCCATCAGTTTTTGAAAAATTATAACTTTCTGTTAGTGCCATTAGTTTTCAAGTTTGAATAGTTAAAATTTGAATTTTTTGAAATTTGTATGAACCACAAGTTTGTGATTAACTTTACTAAAAAAATGAACATAGATGCGCCTATAGAGAAAATTCAACCTAAATTCATAATAAATCACTATGAATTTAGGTCAAATTCCCAGTATAGGGGCATTTATTTTCACTTTGAGAGGAGCTCAACAAGGCAGAGAGGGATGGGCTTATAAACCGGTGTGAGCGCCCTTCGGTTGCCGAGGTGGGACTAAACTCTGAGTGCAACGAGGACCAACTCTTTAGTCCCAGTTTGTGTCACAAACCGGGACTAATGGTCATGGGCCAGGGGTGAGGTGCATTGGTCCTGGTTCGTGCGTGGAACCGGGACCAAAAGGTCCAGAAGAACCTGGACCAATGGCCCACGTGGCTGCCCTCTTGAGAGTGTTCTTGGTGAGAACATAGTTGACAAGGAGCGAACCGGGATTAATGGTATTACGAGGGCCGAACCATAAGACATTAAAGCATTTCAAATGAACTCTGAAAAAGTTGAAAGTTGGCATGGTATCATAATTTCACCCACATAGCATGTCTAAAACGGACAATGGTATCATTCTTGTCTGTTACAAAGTTGGCATGGTATCATCATAATAGTTGCGGGAGAAGGTCTTCACTTTTTCTTCGCTTGTGTCATTTGCTTATTGCGCTATAACCATGGATAATCTTCATCGTTTATCAGGATGCTTGGGTCAGCTTTGACTTTGAAGGGAGGAATTTCATGGAACTTTTCATAATCTTCAGACATGTCTATCTTGCCCTCCACTCCCACGATGTCCCTTTTTCCTAAAAGAACTATGTGGTGCTTTGGCTCATCGTATGATGTATTCGCTTCCTTATCTTTTCTTTTTCTCGGTCTAGTAGACATGTCCTTCACATAGATAACCTGTGCCACATCATTGGCTAGGACGAACGGTTCGTCAGTGTACCCAAGATTTTTCAGACCCACTATTGTCATTCCGTACTGTGGGTCTACCTGTACCCCGCCTCCTGACAGATTGACCCATTTGCACTTAAACAAAGGGACCTTAAAATCATGTCCATAGTCAAGTTCCCATATGTCCACTATGTGACCATAATATGTGTCCTTTCCCCTCTCAGCTGTTGCATCAAAGCGGACACCGCTGTTTTGGTTGGTGCTCTTTTGATCTTGGTCAATCGTGTAAAATGTATTCCCATTTATCTCGTATCCTTTCCAAATCGTAACAGACGAAGATGGTCCCCTGGAAAACAAGTACATCTCATCACAAACATTGTTGTCACCTCTAAGACGTGTTTCCAACCAACTGCTAAAAGTCCTGATGTGTTCACATGTAATCCAGTCGTCGCACTGCTCCGGGTGTTTGGAGCGCAGACTGTTCTTGTGTTCATCGATATACGGGGTCACCAAGGTATAGTTCTGTAGAACTGTGTAGTGTGCTTGAGACCAAGAATATCTGTCCCTGCATATTATTGAGTCCCTTCCAACCGTGCCTTTTCCAGTAAGTCTCCCCTCATACCGCGATTTAGGGAGACCTATCTTCTTAAGCCCAGGAATGAAGTCAACACATGACCCAATGACATCCTCTGTTTGATGGCCCATGGAGATGCTTCCTTCTGGCCTAGCGCGGTTACGGACATATTTCTTTAGGACTCCCATGAACCTCTCAAAGGGGAACAAATTGTGTAGAAATATGGGCCCCAGAATGACAATCTCGTCGACTAGATGAACTAGGACGTGCGTCATGATATTGAAGAAGGATGGTGGGAACACTAGCTCGAAACTGTCAGGACATTGCGCCACATCACTCCTTAGCCTTAGTACGATTTCTGGATCGATCACCTTCTGAGAATTGCATTGAGGACTGCACATAGCTTCACAATGGCTAATCGGACACTTTCCGGTAGAAGCCCCCTCAATGCAACTAGAAGCAGTTGCGTCATACACTACTAGGGAAAGGGCTATAGATAGGATTGATACTAATGGCGCACCAGGTAGGCAGTGCGCCACTACTATATACTAATGGCGCACCGGTTGCTGATGCGCCATTAGTGTGGAAGACACTAATGGCGCACCGTACACTCGGTGCGCCACTAGTACTAATTTTTTCCATTTTTCCATACATACTAATGGCGCATCATGTCGAAGTGCGCCATTACTAGTTCTAACTAGTAATGGCGCGCCAGGCAGGAAGTGCGCCATTAGTATATTTTTTTTTTACTTTTTGGCAAAACTACTAATGGCGCACCGTGTCAGAGTGCGCCATTAGAAGTTTAAACTACTAATGGCGCACCGTGTCAGAGTGCGCCATTAGAAGTTTAAACTACTAATGGCGCACTTTTCCACAGTGCGCCATTAGTATTATTTTTTTACTTTTCTGCAAAACTACTAATGGCGCACCACCTTCAGGTGCGCCATTAGTAACCCAGGTTACTAATGGCGCATTTTCTGGTGGTGCGCCATTAGTAACCTGGGACCCCAACAAGATATTTTGGACAGCCACATACCTACCCACTCACTTTCCCCACTTTATTCCCTCGACCTCCTTCTCCAAGCTTTCGGCTGCCTCCTCCTCCTCACCTCATTTCCACCATAGATTCATCAAAATTAAGTGGTGAAATTACCTTGTTTTGATAGGTAAGTAAGGGGAAAGCTATCTTCATGATGTAGATCTACTTTTTTTCTCCCTACCTCGCTCCAACAACGTGCAGATGCACTTTTTGTGGCCTCGCTAGATCTATGTATGTTTGTGGTGTTGCATATATGTTTGTGTTTGCAGGTACCGGTATTTGAAATGCGATAGTTGCCAATATTTTGCCGGAATGTTGATTCATTTCCGTTTCGGTGAGAATTTTGGCACTATGCATTCTTTTTGGTCCTATTTTAGGGAAGGTCATGCCAAATTTTTTCTTGGTTCTAAAATATCGTTTTTCTCTACCCCGCAGGCCACCATGGTCCGCACGATGACCGAAGGCATCGTGAATAGGTTTTTGAGCTCCGCAAAGGCCGAGATGCTTCAAAAGAACGAGACGGAGATAAGATGTCTGTGTTGCAAGCTGAAGAGCCTTATTGCGGACCCGGATTCCGGGCAGGTGCGGGACCACCTGCTCTTGCGTGGTTTCATGGATGGCTATCGGTGGCAAGGTGATGAAGATGACTATGAAGTCGTCCATGGGGGGCGGGTAAGAAATGAGGAAGGGCAACAAGACAAGTACCACCGCGGCGAGGGCGGGCGAGAAGACGAAGAATCTCCAGGACATGATCATGGCGGTGATGCTGTACACAATCATCATGTAGAAGATGTCGTACATGATTATGAGGAAGATCAAGACGAAGGGCATGATCATGAAGATGAAGATGCCGGAGCAGACGATGATGGAGGCTAGGTGCAGGACCTCATATTCAAGAGCTGCTTCTCAAGCAGACGGATAATGCAAGAGCTGCCACCCGAGAGAAAGCCAAGCTAGATCAACTGGAGATAGACGCGGTTACTCCATTGTATGAAGGATGCAGGCCCGAGGATACCCGCCTGAAAGTAACGCTCATGGCTTTGGAGATGAAGGTAAAACACAAAATGACCGAAGCATGCTTCGACGAGAACATGTCATTCTGGCACGAACGTCTTCCCAAGGGGAACAAGTGCCCGGCCAGTTTCGAGGAGGCGAAGAAAATCGTGTGTCCTATGGATTTACCGCACGTGAAATACCATGTGTGCATGAACAATTGCATCATTTATCGGGACGAGCACGTGGAGTCTACCATATGTCCGGTGTGTGGCGTCACTCGATACAAGAAGAGGAAGAAAGCTCCTCGAAAGTCGGTGTGGTACTTTCCGGTCACTCCTCGTCTGCAGCGGTATTTCACGGACCCTACGGTAGCAAAGCTCCTGCGTTGGCATGCGGATAGGGAGGAGAAGAAGCAGGAAGATGACGGAAATGATCCGGAGATAAATAAAAAGACAAGATGCTGAGTCACCCTAAGGATGCGAGCCAGTGGCAAGCGTTGAACTTCGAATACCCAAAATTTGGGAAGGATCGAAGGAACATCGTGCTGGGCGCGAGCACCGATGGAGTCAATCCGTTTGGCAGCCAGAGAAGCACACATAGCACCTGGCCTGTGTTTGTGTGGATGTACAACCTTCCCCCCTGGTTGTGCATGAAGAGGAAGTACATTCACATGAGTATGCTAATTGAAGGGTCGAAACAACAAGGGAACGACATCAATCTGTATCTGGGGCTGCTGAAGGAGGAGCTAGACATGCTGTGGAAAACGCCAGCCAATACGTGGGACGCAGCAGAGAAAGAATATTACCCTATGAGAGCTGCACTGCTCACGACGGTGCACGACTATCTCGGTTATGGATATCTCGCAGGGCAGGTAGTCCACGGATTTCTGGATGCGTAAGGTGCATGGATGACACAACGTATCGCCAGCTAGATAGAGATCCCTGGTCTTCGAAAACCGTGTTAATGGGACATCGAAGGTGGCTTCGCGACAATAACCCGTAGAGGAAACGCAAGGATCTGTTTGATGGTGAAACCGAACCCTGAAAACGCCCGTGTACGAGGAGCGGCGAGGAAATAGATGAGCTGTTTTGAAAAATTGGAAAGACTGCCCACTGCCGGGAAAGAAGCAAAAGGCGCCAGAGCCGGGAAAGAAGCGAAAGGCGCTAGAGCCGCTACTGAAGGTATGGAAAACAAGGTCTGTTTTCTGGGACTTGCCGTACTGGAAGATCCACCGTGTGCCTCACAGCCTTGATGTCATGCATATCACGAAGAACGTGCGCGAGAGTCTGCTTGGTACCCTGCTCAACATGCCAGAGAGGACCAAAGATGGGCCAAAAGCAAGGGCAGACTTGAAATCAATGGGCATCAGGCAAGAGCTTCACGCTAATGATGATGATGATGATGAGCCGAAGCAGGACACAAAAAGTCATCGCAAAGGCAAAGAGGCCAAGAAGACCGGAAATGACTACCCTCCCGCTTGCTTCACTCTAAGTCAGGAGGAGATCGAGCAGTTTTTCACCTGCCTCCTAGGAGTAAAACTTCCTTATGGTTACGCGGGGAAGATAAGCAGATACCTAGACCTAGCGAAGCAGAAGTTCAGCGGGATGAAGTCTCACGACTGTCACATGCTGATGACATAGATACTTCCAGTTGCAATCCGTGGGATCATGGACGCGCACGTCCATGAAACGCTATTTGGCCTATGCAACTTTTTTGACGTCATCTCTCGGAAGTCCATTGGCGTGAGGCAACTCAGAAGGCTACAGGAAGAGATCGTGGTGATACTATGCGAGCTTGAGATGTACTTCCCACACGCATTCTTCGATGTTATGGTGCATCTGCAGGTCCATATCATGGAGGATATCATCCAACTCAGGCCGACGTTCCTGCACAACATGATGCCGTTCGAAAGGATGAATGGTGTCATCAAACGATATGTTCGAAACATGTCACGTCCAGAGAGAAGTATAGCCAGGGGCTTTCTAACCAAAGAGTGCATCTCCTACTGCACGAATTATCTAGGCATCAAGAACCCTGTTGGTCTGCCCGTCAACAGGCACCTCGGCAGGCTCGCTGGATGGGGTCACCGTGAGGGTCGCCGCAAAATGCATGTCGACTTCGAGGGTCGACTCGCCGACTTTGAAAGAGAAAACCTAGTCGCGCTACAACACATAGACGTGGTCGATCCTTTGGTGGTAGAGCACAAAACCTTTATTGAGAAGACGTACAGTGATCGAGGCCAACAGACGACGGACGGAGATATAATCAAAGAGCACAACTCATGTTTCACGCGTTGGTTCAAGGAGAAGCTTCTGTCGTACCCTTTACATGAGGATTCTTCCGTGGAAGAACAACTCGTATTCGCCTTGTCACAGGGCGCCGAGCACACCTAATGACCTATGAGGCGTACAATATCAACGACTACACATTCTACACCGAGAACAAGGACATGAAGAGCGATGGTTATCAGAACTCCGGGGTAACGATGGAATCCTACACCGCCAACGACAAGGATAGATACTACGGAAGGATCGAGGAGATCTGTGAGCTGAGCTACACTGGAGAGAAGGTCCCGATGTTCCGTGTCACATGGGCCAAGAGCGTCCTAAAAGAAGACCGGTATTTCACCACCATGGTTATACCCGAAGCCAAATCCAAGACCGCGGGTGCAAACGTCACCACGAAAAATGAGCCATGGCTACTGGCTTCCCAAGTGGACCAATGCTTCTTCATTACCGACCCGTCAAAGCCTAGTCGTGTTGTCGTGAGGAGAGGCAAACGGAAGATCATCGGAATGGATGGAGTAGCCAATGAGCAAGACTTCGACAAGTACGGCGACCCGAAGATCGAACATGACGACGACGATGAAGTAGCAGCACACACCACAAGAAGAAGCAGGACCAACCTACCTAAAGGACGTCCGTTCCACAGAAGAACTCCATTTGCGAAAAAAGAAGGGCAAGAAGATTGTGAACAGATAGCTAGCTAAGATCGATTTTATTTAAATCGTAGTCTTCATTTCACGATTGTATCTCCTGGGCACTTTTTGATATCATGAATATTTTTAAATTCATGGGCACTTTTTGAATTCATGAGGACACTTGATCTCGATCCCCTCCATCTCGATCTCGATTCCCCCTCCATCTCGATCTCGATCCCCCTCCATCTTGATCCCACCCGCACCCTCCCTCGCTAGCTCTACCACCGCCGACGACCCACCGCAACCCTCCCCCGCTCCACCGCTGCTGACGAGCACCCGCCCCCCCGCACCCTCCCCCGCTCCACCGCCGCCAACGGGCACCCCCCGCACCCTCCCCCACTCCACCGCCGCCGCCGATGATATTTTCAAGTAACAAATTTGAACATATTTTTTAAAAAATTATTACTGTTTTTATAAAAAAATATTACTGTTATGATTTAAACAAGTTTGAACATATTTAAACACAAATAAATATCAAAATAGCATTTAAAATGCATAAAAAAATATTGGGGAGCCTGGGAATCGAACCCAGGACTTATGGTGTGTGTGCTGCGTGCTGACCAGTCGGGCTAGTGGGTGGGTTCTGTTGTAGATAGGGTTAGGTGGTAGATAGGGCTAGTGGGCTAGATTAAAACAAAATTCTAATGGCGCACCGAGCGCTGGTGCCCTATTAGAATAGTCGTACTTACGGCGCACGAGAGGGTGGTGCGCCATTAGAAAGCTTCCCCCCACACTAAATCCCCAATCTCTCTAATCTCTCCCCTACCTCATCGATCTCACCCGCTGCCCCCCGTGTTCGCCGTCTCCCTCGCCGCCCCCTCGCCTCCTTCGCCGTCCCCGAGCCGAGCGCCGCCTCCCTCGCCATCCCCGAGCCGAGCGCCGCCTCCCTCGCCGTCCCCGAGCCGAGTGCCGTCGATGTCCTCCCGCCCAAGCGCCCCTTCCCCCCGCGGCCCCGCCTGCGCCCTCGACGTGCTCG
>NC_057813.1:733247098-733268724 GCF_018294505.1 Triticum aestivum
CCGTAGGCAGGTAGCCACCACTCCCCCCTCCCTCTTCCCTCATCCCCCCTCCGTCCTTCCTCTTGCATCCTCTGTTCAATTTTTTTCCTGATTTTTTTAGTGGATGAGTACTTGATGTAGATTCGATACTGTGGGAATATAATGATAGTTATTTCTTGCTTGCTGTGTGATTTTAAGTTTTCCGAGGGAACAGTTTAATCAGTTTTCCGAGGGTATTTGTTTGTTGTTGCAGGAGCTCGTCGACAGGATCCTCGCCCTGCTCTCCGACGACCAGGGTCAGTCGCCCCCTTCTTTCCACAACCCTCTCTGTGCCTGTGCAATGCACCTCTGTCAATTTAAAACCATGCTACATTTGTTATCCTTACAAAGCACCCATAGTGTGTTTTTCAGCTAATCACCTGCTACTACTTACTAACTTGCCTTGCTATGTATGTGGCTGCCTCAACCCTCTTTGTTCAAAAATGATTTATAGGAATTATAGGGTCTCCCAAAAATTTTGTGGCAATTTTATAAAAAATATTTGAATTAGTTTTAGTGCAGTTGGTTTTAAATATATCAAGTTTCAGAATAATATATAGGATTGTTGATATATTGAAATTTTGTTGAATTAGTTTTAGTGCATTGTTGGTTTTAAATATATCAAGTTTCAGAATAATATATAGGATTGTTGATATATTGAATAAACTATGTATGTGGCTGTCAGTTTTAGTGCATTCTTGATATATTGAAATTTTGTTGGTTTTAGTGCATATAGGGTTGTTGATATACTGAAATTATTTGAATTAGTTTTAGTGCATTGTTGGTTTTAAATATATCAAGTTTCAGAATAATATATAGGATTGTTGATATATTGAATAAACTATGTATGTGGCTGTCAGTTTTAGTGCATTGTTGATATATTGAAATTTTGTTGGTTTTAGTGCATATAGGGTCACCCATAGTGTGCCAATAAAGAGAGTGCTAAGTGATTTCAATATATCAAGTTTCAGAATAATATATAGGATTGTTGGTTTTTAACCTTGGTTGCCATTGTTTCTATTTGTAGCGGTCTGAAGAATGACTCATGTTGTTTGTGCTAACAATCTCTAAGTGAAAGCAACTAGTTGGCGTAGATTTGTGCACACAATACTCCTTCCAAGACAATTTGCTTCCAAGTAGTAGTTTCAGTTTGCTTGCAAGGAGTAGTTTCAGTAAAGTTTCAGCATGGTTTCAGTATAGTTTCAGCATGGTTTTAGTTTGCTTCCAAGGAGTTGTTCTCTGTCTGGTCCAATTCTGAAGAAATAAAAAGTGAATAGTTTGTTTGTTCCCTGTGTGGTCACTCTATTTTTTGAGTACTGACATTAGTTATGTTTGTTAGCAGCAAGATATTTAAATGAAGCTTGTTCTTTTTCAACTGTTCAACTGATGCCATGAAACTGAATATAGTAGTTGAAAACCCTATTTTTCTTCCTGATCGTGAAAATTTGAAGTCATGTTTGTGTTTTGGTTTTGTTGGTTGACAATTATGTTTAGTTTTTCATTTCATGGGTGCTATAAAATGTGCAGGTGGTGAGTTGAGGCTCAGCATATAGCTTGTTTGTACTAACCAAGAGGATGAGGTATGTTGCTTGCCCAAGCTAAGTGACATGTACGCGCCAAGTTTTCTGTTATATAATTACATGTTAGTGCTTAGTTAAACTGCATGATACGGCCATAGCAGATGGATGGTACTAGGTGCTGTTTTGTTTCTTGCCAATGTATTCAGAGAGCTCACATAAGTTTAGCTACAAGTGAACAACTTGCTGCTATTAGATCTGGAATGGAAGCTCACATAAGTTGAGCTGATTTTTGTCCATATGAAAGCAAAGGACCATATGGTCTGTGGCCTTTTCATCCATATGAAAGTAGAGGCACATTGTGGTGCTAGTTTGCTGGGTTTTGTCTCCGACCATCGTGTCGTGATGAATTTGCAGGTACCCCGAGATGCCCTTGAGTTTGCCGGAATGTTGATTAACTTCCGTTCCGGCAAATTCGGGTACTCCATATGTCCTATTTTCAGCAAAGGTCATGCTGAAATTTTCCGTGAATTTTAGCATGACTTTGCTAAAAATAGGACATATGGGGTACTTCCGACTAATGCATGGGCCGGGGTATCTTAGTACTTAATTAAGTAGGATCAACTGCCCCTTTATTCTTGCTGCATTAAACCATAGGTGGCAATAGAGCCAAGTGATTAGGCCCAACTTAGAATTCTCCTTAGCATTGATAAACCCTAGATGATAAACCCAACATAGGTGGCAATAGAGCCAAGTGATTAGTGCCAAGTGATTAGGCCCAACCTAGGGTGCCTCGGCATCGATAAACCCTAAATGATGAAAACTTAACTTGGCTGCCCCGGATGCCTCGGTGTCGATGAGAACCTAAATGATGTATGCTTAGGCTTTTAGGGTGCCTCGGCGTCGACAAACCCTAAATGATGAAAGCTTAGGCTTTTAGGGTGCCTCGGTGTCGACAAACCCTAAATGATGAGACCATGATCTTGTTCCTTGACAATAACCAACTTTTTGACCAAACTTTTTTCCTATTTAGAGCGAAACATGGCCCACAACGATGAGGCCGGTGGTTCGGGCGGCAAGCAATTCTGGGAGCTGTCCCAGGAGATGGAGGAACAACCTCACCGCTATGAGGATGCCGCGGAAGACACCGATCCTGATTACACAACCCCTAGTGGCGTCGGGGATGACACCACTGATGGTGCCGCCGAGGATGCCACCACTGATGATGGCGGCACACACACAGATGGCAGCCAACCGAAGAAGCAAAGGAAGGACCGGCGCCCGAATGTGCTCCGCACCCTCAAGGAGGAATTCACTCAAGTGGATTCCGACGGGAATCCAACGGAGCCCAAACATATAGTCAAGGGGTACTGGGTTCAGCTCGGGTGCATTCTCCGGAGCACCGTCACGATCAACAACGAGAACCTTAGGCATAAGGACCAAGGGAATTTGTGCAACCTCCTCTTCACGAAGCTCCACGAACGATACAAGTTCCCCGCCATATTTGAAAACACACGCCTCTCAGGGAATAAAGTGAACAGTGCCGCCCTCACGAAGATGAGCACGACCCTGTCTACTTGGAGAAGCGCAGTGAAGAGAATGATTGATAAAGGTGATAGTTATGAGAAGATCAAGGTGAAATATCCTTTGATGAGCGAAGATGAGTACAAGGATTTCAAGATCAAGTGCGAGAGCAGTGCAACCTCCGAATCAAGTCAGTGGGGGAAAGAAATGCGGGAGTTGAACTTAGGGGAACACAAACTCGGTCCCGGCGGTTACAGAGTGGCGGAGCCTATATGGGACAAGGAGGACGCGGAGCGTGCCGAGCAAGGCCTACCGCCCCGCTTCGAGAAATACAGCGGTAACAAGCAGACCAGGAACTATGTCAGGGCCCGGTACAAGGAGGACCTGATAACAAAGGAGCTTACCACGGATCCAAAGACGAGGGCGCTTGAGCTTGTTCTGGTAAGGAATACACCCCCGCGTAATTAGCTCCATATGGTTGCACTCTAATTAATCCCCAATATTTCTAAATGGTTCATGCTCCTTTCGCAGGACAGTGAAAGCAGTAGCACGGGTCGTCTCAGAGCTCCCCTTTCGACACCCCTTTAAATAGGGTGTTGAACGTAATGAAAAACAAGGATAAGCTCACTGAGCCGACGCCAGCTGGTCGTGTGGCCGGCAAAGGCTTGTCCACAAAATGGGGGTCATACTATACCGCTGGTGTGCGGAAGGAGAAAAAGACCAGCTCGGAAAGCCAGACGCGCGAGGTTGAAGAACTCAAGGCACAAGTGGCGCGGATTCTGGAGCTTGTCCAAGAGCAAGTGAAACAACAATTGGGAACGAAGCTCAACGCCATGGTGCCTACGTTGATTCATGGGCTGACGACATGGATTGCGGGCGGCCAACAGGGGCCTCCCCCGGTTCCCAGCTTCACAGCCAGCAACTCGCACAGCGCGCAGGCGGCGCCATTGGTGTCTCCGGCGGCGGCGCCATTGGTGTCTCCGGCGAAGGCGGTATTCGTGTCTCCGGCACCGGCACAGGCATTGGAGCTTAATGCACCCGCGTGTACGCCGGCCGGCACCTCGCCAGCAAGCGCCCCCTCCGCCAGTTGAACGCCCGCCGTTGGCGGTGCCTCGACATTATCCGAGCTCGACGGCATCACGGTAACTAAACCTCTCGGCCGATGACTTCATCTCTTTGCCTTTGACTGGGCATCCCTGACGCCCTGTACATGTTTTCGCAGGGCACCACCGATGTTCCTTGCACTCTTCTGCACTTCGTGGGCGCGAGTTGGTCGATGTCGCCAAGGGTAGAATCGTTCAACCGGGCAACCGCATGTTCCATGGTAATCCGATGGCACCCACAATGTATAGGGTTGAAGTGGATTGGGTGCTGCCAGGCTGCGACGAGCTGTTACCTCCGATTCGACCCGCTGGGGCCGATGAAGAAGATGAGATGACCCTCAGCGCCTGCGTAAACTGGCCCCTGCTCTGGCCGAAGAGCCAGATTCGTTTGGGGGTGGGGGACACCACCCCACAGACAAGACCGCCAGTCGTGCCGGCGCCAAGCCATGGCAAGAACGCCGCAACGCTACCGGACCTGCCGGACATCCCTATGGCACAGGATCCGGACAGCCCTATGGCACAGGATCCGGACGGCGACGACAACAACGATGGTACATTTACCAAAGTTGGTAAGTACTTTGCCGAACATGGGTACACTAACGAGTTCTGTGGGCCTCTTTCTCAAGAACCCAACCAAGACGATCGCGATCGAGCTGGTACAACGGAGAAATCCAATTGCAACAGGTGTCGTCTGGCATTCAGTTCTCAGGGCACGCCTCCAGCTCCCGCCTTCACCGAGCCTCAAATAGCTGAGGTGCGAAATATTATCAGCCCCAATACGCTCAAGAAGGCGGTCTGTGAGCAGAACTCGGTCCCATTATAGGAGATCAAGAAGAAGGGACGAAAGCGAAAGACTAACAAGGGCGCCGGTGCGAGCCAGCCGGCACTGAGTTCGATCCGTGCTCAGGACGGGCCACCTTCACCTAAGGATATCTCGAGGAGGGTGCATGTGGCGGGAAGGGCGATGCTACCGCCAAATATGCTGAATGCTGCAACCGGTGCTATGCAGAGTCTGCACGACAGTGTTCTTTCTTTGGAGAAGCGGCGTCTCAGAGAGAATGATGTGGCATACCTGGTTTTCGTGGCCAAGGTGCCAGAGGGCAAGGGCTTTGTGGATGGCAACATCGAGGGTACGATCGTCCTGCGGTTTGATGACATCTTTGCTATGTTTAACCTTCATCCGTTGCACTACACCTTCGTTCGGCTATTTTCGCTGAGTATGGAGATGCGGATCATTAGAGACAAGACCCCGGGTATCGTGATAGTCGACCCCTTCTACATGCGTGCCAAGCACTTGAGCAGCGCTGGGGACCGCCAAGTTGCGAGTTCACACCTCGAAGGCGTCATTCTGGCAAACCCAGATAAGGATAACTTCCTTGTGGCTTACTTTCCCTAGTAAGTCATCTCTTAACCGCCCCGTAACATATGATTTCTTAGATTTCGATCGTTCTTTTTTTTCTAACATTCCGTGTTCTGTGCAGTGACACACATTGCACACTCATCCTCTTAAGCCCGAAATATTCCATGACCACGTATTTCGACCCGAACCGTAACTCCAAGATATACTACACAAATGTCAAGAAAGTTCTTGATGATGTTCTCCCCGGCTACGCCAAATCTGGAGGCACCTTCACCAGGGCAGTTCGTAAGTACGGCAAGCACACCTTCTCACACAATACGAATTTCTGCTGCGTCAAGCAGCCGCCTGGCGCTCAGAAGGATGCCTACTATGCCCTCCATCACATGCGGGCGATCGTAAGGGACCATCATCAACTTCTGCTACCAGATAGTCTCAAAGATTGGGCCGCGAGGTTGTCGGCAACCCAGGACGCGGACCGCAGACAAGAATTCTTCTGCATCCAGTCGGAGTTTGCGGACATCATCCATCAAGATGTCCTTCATACCTCGGGGCATTTCTACCTCAGATATCAACCATCCAACAATGAGATAGATGGAACGCTACAAATGCAGGGTGACAACGACCGCGATTTCGTGACCATCACGACAGACGACGGCTTCATCCACGCTCCTATCCGATGAGTCGAGTCAAAAGTAGTGATGTGTAGTTCTGAAACATTGATTGGCTCATGTTGTAATTAAACATTAATGAATTCGTATGTCTCTTTGGTTTGGACAGTCATTCAACTTAGATGTGATCGATGCTATTTATTAGTAGGATCATGAATCGTGCTATTAATGTCTTGCTTTTCTCTTCCGATCCTTTTGTTGCATACTTACATATTGCTTATGTATTGTCTGTTGTCTGTTGTTTGGCTTGTGCATAGAGATGTCGTCGTATGTCGTGTACAAGGGTAAGGTTCCCGGAGTCTACGACGACCGGGAGGAGTGTCGGAGACAGGTTCACCATTTCAGCGGTAACATTTACAAAGGGTACACCACTAAGGCGGAGGCTGAATCTAGATACGCCCGCTATCTAGCGGGAGAGAGGAGGGAGCGTTGGAGGAACCGGATGAAGACTAGTTTGATCGCGATGATGCTCATCGTGATGACCGCAGCTCTCTTTTATGTGATGGTAGTTTAGATGATCGATATCGACTTGTAATGTGAAGACAAACTCGATACTCGCGGTCTTGAGACTTGTAATGTTTTATCTTTGTTCGGTCCACTACTATGGAAAAGGTTATACACAGAATCTTATCAGCAGCATGCTGTAAAATAAGGCGCTGCTGTTAATTAGCAGTAGCGTGCTCGGGAGTAACTCGCTGCTGAAACCAATATAGCAGTAGCGCGCCCGCTCAAAGAAGCGCTACTGCTATAATTCCCACGAGGCCGCCACGAGGCTAGTTATAGCAGCAATGCGCTATAACGACGGGCGCTACTGCTATGTAGCATAGTAGCAGCGCATTGCTGCAATAAGCGCTACTGCTAAATTTACTACAAAAGTTTTGCCACATCTCCTCTATCCGATCCACACTCACACAGTCACACACTAGCTCACTGGATCTGCTCTCAATCCCCCGCGCCGGTCCACCCCCGACGCCCCTCCTCCGTCTGCACCGCCGTCACCTCCTCCTCCTTGCTGGACTCGGTACTGGCCTCCTCCTCCGTCCTCCCTCTCCACTCGCCGCTGGCCGACCCCTCCTCGCTCCGCCTTCCTCCTCCGTCCTCCCTCCACTGGCCGCACCGACCGGCCCCTCCTCGCTCCGCCTTCCTCCTCCATCCTACTCTCTTCTCCCTCCTCGAGTCGCCCCTCCTTCTCCCTCCTGCCCACTACATTTTGATTTAGTAGCTAGGCTAGTTCATATGCAACATTTTGATTTAGTTGATATGATTTAGTTGATTTAATTAGTAGGCTAGTTGATTTAGTTAACTTAGAACATTTTGATTTAGTTGATTTAATAGGCTAGTTCATTTAGTTGATTTAGTTGACTTAGAACATTTTGATTTAGTTGATTTAATAGGCTAGTTCATTTAGTTGATTTAGTTGACTTAGAACATTTTGATTTAGTTGATTTAGTAGGGTAGTTCATTTAATTAGTTGATTTAGAACATTTTAATTTAGTTGATTTAGTAGGCTAGTTGATTTAGTTGATTTAGAACATTTTGATTTAGTTGATTTAGTAGGCTAGTTGATTTAGTTGACTTAGAACATTTTGATTTAGTTGATCATTAATCCTTTGCTCATATTGCTTCAGGAAAAATGGCGCCACCACCGCCACCACTATGTCGACTGTGCAAGTCAAGATGCGCCAGCAGCCTTGCAACTGGCAAGCTGTTCGGCATCTACTTCCAGCCGAGTTTTCGTCATGCGGCGGTAAGAAATTAGATGAAATGTAATAACTATTTTGCTTTTAGTGTTGGCATTACTGCATTGTGTCATTTCGCTTATTTCACACAGATCGTCCCATGCAATGTGAGGTTGAAATTCAACAAGCTGATAGGAGACACTGTGACATTTGAGGCTCCTGGGGGGGCGTACACTATGGAGGTCGAGAAAGTACGCAATATGTCGCAGATTGGAGGAGATGGATGGGCCCGTTTCGTCGCTCGCATGCGTCTTACTGGTGGTGAGTTGATCAGCTTCTCCTTCCAAGCAGAAAGACCCAAGCTAGCTGTCATTTATCTCAACCTGGTGGAAGATGATGAAGATGACGAAGATGATGAAGATGATGAAGATAATGAGGACCCACTCGATGAAGATGATGAGGACCCACTTCATGAAGCCATCGTAGCTCAAGGAATAAGGCTGAGTGAGGAGGAGGTGTCCAACATGTGGGACATAATTCCGCCACGTGCTGACTTTATCGGGGTGCCATTCGTGACTCGCTTGACAAATACCATGGTTGATCGACATGATATGGTATGTTATACTTACAAATGCAAATTATTCGATGAATTACTTAGTGTACAGTCCAATGATATGGTATGTTGTGTGGAATCTAGTCGATGATATGTTTTAGTGTAGAGTTTGATCACATGCTTATTAGTGTAGAATCTAACGAAACTATTAATTGATATGTTTTCTTATTCAGAAATTGGCAAAGAGCATATCTGTGAGTTATGGTATCGAGCCTGACGAAGAAGGCTCAGCTGGACTACGCCTTACTGCAAGGGGCTCCGTCACAACCTGTACTTACCGCGTGGACACGGACGGTCACACACACTTAAACTCGGTTGGGTGGAAGAAAATCCTCAATGGCAAGAATCTTCGTGTTGGACAGGCCATCCTAATTACTATCAGGAACACCAACCGCCCAGGCTTAAGGATGATGATTGTCTTCGATATCATCTAGAACTACATATGTGTGTGTGGCTATATCATCTAGAACTACATATGATGATTGTCGTCAATATCATCTAGAACTACATATGATGATGGCCGTTGATCTGACCTTGTATTGCTTGAGAATGCATGTTGACTATGCATGAAATTGTTATCTAGTACTCCCTTTGTTCCAAATTACTCGTCGTGGTTTGAACTAAAACCACGACGAGTAATTTGGAACGAAGGGAGTACTACCTAGTAATGGTTTATGAATTTGATATCTACTAGCAGTACCTAGTATCTAGTATCTGAAAGGGAAACTGAAAGGGAAAGGGGTAATGGGAAAATGATGAAAGATATAGCAGTAGCGAGGGATGGCGAAATCGCTACAGCTAGGTAATAGTAGCGTGTTCTAAAAAAGCGTTGCTGATATCGTAAACAGTAGTAGCGCTGGTAAGGGCCGCGCTACTACTATGAGTTAGCTGTAGCGCCTTATTAGTAGCGGGTCCACCCGCGTTGCTGCTAGCCTCAAAACCCGCGCTACAACTTGGGTTTTCCCTAGTAGTGGTCTTTTGAATTCGGAGACTAATATGATGAATTGTATCCGGACACTAATCTTCTATTGTATTCGATGAATCTGCTGTTGCTGTGTACTGCTGTCTATATTCTGTCCAATAATATATTTTGTAACCTGTGCAAAAATCAGAAAAGCAAAAAAAAAACAAATATTCATACTATTGGCGCATCAAGGCAGAGTGCGCCATTAGTATGCCAAAGGATACTAATGGCGCATCAAGGCAGAGTGCGCCATTAGTATGACAAAGCACATGGTTACATATGGCCCCCCGGGAGGCATACTAATGGCGCATGGTGTTACATACTAATGGCGCACTGCTTGGTGCGCCATTAGTATACCAGATACTAATGGCGCACCAGCGATGCGCCATTAGTAAAAAAATTCTAGTGGCGTGCTACTAATGGCGCACCGGTAGTGCGCCATTAGTAGGCAAAACCGGTGTGCCATTAGTAGGCCTTTTCCTACTAGTGATAATCACGTGGCAGTCATGAGACTTTAGGTTCTGGAACTTTTTCTCTGGCATATTTATTATTTCCTTTATATTCGATGAGAAGCCAGTCGGGACCTTCATACTTGGCAGGCATTCAAAGAAGATTTCTTTCTCTTCTTTCGTAAGAGCGTAGGTGGCAGGACCTTCATACTGCTTCGCAGGCATGTCGTCTTTTTCATGCAAACGTTGCACGTCCTCCCGTGCCTCAGGTGTATCTTTTGTCTTTCCATACACGCCCAAGAAGCCTGGCAGGTTCACGCAAAGCTTCTTCGTCACGTGCATAACATCGATTGAAGAGCGGACCTCTAGGTCTTTCCAGTAGGGTAGGTCCCAAAATATAGATTTCTTCTTCCACATGGGTGTGTGTCCCTCAACGTCATTTGGAACAACTAGTGCGGCGGGACCCTTTCCAAAGATTATGTGTAAATCATTGACCATAGCAAGTACGTGATCACCGGTACGCATGGCGGGCTTCTTCCAGTGATCTGCCTCGCCTTTGAAATGCTTGCCTTTCTTTCGACATTGATGGTTGGTCGGAAGAAATCGATGATGGCCCAAGTACACATTCTTCCTGCAGCTTCCCGGGTATATATTATCGGTGTCAAGTAAACAGTGCGTGCATGCGTGGTATCCCTTGTTTGTCTGTCCTGAAGGGTTACTAAGAGCGGGCCAATCGTTGATGGTCACGAATAGCAACGCCTTTAGTTCAAATTCCTCCTATTTGTGCTCATCCCACGTACATACACCGTTTCCATTCCACAGCTGTAAAAGTTCTTCAACTAATGGCCTTAGGTACACATCAATGTCGTTGCCGGGTTGCTTAGGGCCTTGGATGAGAACTGGCATCATAATGAACTTCCATTTCATGCACATCCAAGGAGGAAGGTTATACATACATAGAGTCATGGGCCAGGTGTTGTGATTGCTGCTCTGCTCCCCGGAAGGATTAATGCCATCCACGCTTAAAGCAAACCAAATGTTCCTTGGGACACTTGCAAACTCATCCCAGTACTTTCTCTCGATTTTTCTCCACTGTGACCCGTCAGCGGGTGCTCTCAACTTCCCATCTTTCTTACGGTCCTCACTGTGCCATCGCATCAACTTGGCATGCTCTCCGTTTCTGAACAGATGTTTCAACCGTGGTATTATAGGAGCATACCACATCACCTTCGCAGGAACCCTCTTCCTGGGGGGCTCGTCCTCAACATCACCAGGATCATCTCGTCTGACCTTATACCGTAATGCACCGCATAACGGGCATGCGTTCAGATCCTTGTATGGATCGCGGTAGAGGATTCAG
Source organism: Triticum aestivum (assembly GCF_018294505.1). Classification (NCBI taxonomy): domain Eukaryota; kingdom Viridiplantae; phylum Streptophyta; class Magnoliopsida; order Poales; family Poaceae; genus Triticum; species Triticum aestivum. The sequence continues at coordinate 733,258,354 of NC_057813.1, forward strand.
TCATTAGGGCATGCATGTATCTTCTGCACTTCCAATCCTAGAGGGCATACGACCTTCTTTGCTGCGTAGGGCAATTCTTTATCCTTTGGAAGCTTCTTCTTCAATATTTTCAGTAGCTTCTCAAATCCTTTGTCAGGCACATCATTCTCTGCCTTCCACTGCAACAATTCCAGTACGGTACCGAGCTTTGTGTTGCCATCTTCGCAATTGGGGTATAACCCTTTTTTTGTGATCCTCTAACATGAGATCAAACTTCAGCTTCCCCTTAGACTTTCGCATTGCGTCCTTGCATCGACAATGACCCGGCGGAGATCATCATCATCGGGCACATTGTCTGGTTCCTCTTGATCTTCAGCAGCTTCACCCGTTGCAGCGTCATCGTGCACATCGTCTGGTTCCTCTTGATGTTCAGTAGCATCACCATATTCAGGGGCACATAGTTGTCATCGTACTCTTCTTCTTCGCCGTCTTGCATCATAACCCCTATTTCTCCGTGCCTCGTCCAAACGTTATAGTGTGGCATGAAACCCTTGTAAAGCAGGTGGGTGTGAAGGATTTTTCGGTCAGAGTAAGACTTCTTATTCCCACATATAGGGCATGGAGAACACATAAAACCATTCTGCTTGTTTGCCTCAGCCACTTCGAGAAAATCATGCATGCCCTTAATGTACTCGGAGGTGTGTCTGTCATCGTACATCCATTGCCGGTTCATCTGCATGCATTATATATAATTAAGTGTGTCAAAAATCATTACAGAACATCATGAATAGATAATTAAGTGACTAAATTAATACAAGTTCATCATCACATTAAAACCAAAGTACAGACATAGTTCTCATCTAACAACATAAAGCTCTGTAGAGCATCTAAATTAATTAAACCATACATTGAAACTATGTAAAACATTTCAATGCAAAAACAAATGCGACCATAATCGCAACCAAGGTAACAACTGATCCAACGGCATAATGACACCAAGCATCGGTATGAATGGCATATTTTCTAATCTTTCTAATATTCAAGAGCATTGCATCCATCTTGATCTTGGGATCATCGACGACATCCGCAACATGCAACTCCAATATCATCTTCTCCTCCTCATTTTTTCTTATTTTTTCCTACAAGAAATTGTTTTCTTCTTCTACTAAATTTAACCTCTCGACAATAGGGTCGGTTGGAATCTCCGGTTCAATAACTTCCTAGATAAATAAAATCTATGTCACGTTGGTCGGCATAATTTTCATAAAGAATAAATGAACTAATAGTTATGAAAAGATAATATATATACCATATGCAAATCATAGACAGGACGAGGGCCGACGGGGGCGGATACCAAAACCATCGCACTATATAAGATGCAATAGTAAAAGTAAGAAAATAATATAAGTATCTATCTAAACATACAAGTAAGAATATTTTTCCTTTCAGAAAGAAGAAAAGAACAAGAGGCTCACCACGGTGGTGCCGGCGATGAGATCGGTGCAGGTGATCGACGACGGTGAAGACGGGGACGGGGCGTGACGGACCGCTAAACCTTGACAAATATTGAGGAAAATGGAGCTTGGAGGTCGAGCTTGGAGAGGAGAAAGCTTAAGTAGTGTGGCTCAGGCATTCCATCGAACACCTTGTGTGCATAGGAGGTGAGCTAGAGCACCACCAAGCCCTCTCCCCCTCGGCGGCCAGAAAAAACAGAGCAGTGTGCTCTGCTCTTACGCGAGGGGGTATATATAGGCACCTCATTGGTGCCGATTTGTGGCATGAACCGGGACTAGAGGGCAGCCTTTGGTCCCGGTTCAAGCCACCAACTGGGACTAATGGTGGTGTGCCAGGAGCGAGGCCCATTGGTCCAGGTTCGTCCCACCAACCGGGACCAAAAGGTGCAGACGAACCGGGACCAATGGCCCACGTGGCCCGGCCGGCACACGGGGCTCATGAACCTAGTCCAATGCCACCATGGGTCCCGGTTCTCGACTGAACCGGGACTAATGGGCTGACCCGGCCTGGACCTTTGCCCACCTTTCTACTAGTGGAAATGGAGAGAAAACAGGGCAAAGATAGAGGCCACTGGAAGGCGCAGCTGCCAGCAAATCCGCCTGTCGTCTTCCTCAATCCAACTCCATAGCCGGCAGCTTCTAGAACCACCTACAAGGACTGCCTCATCTTTGGGCCCCACCACCCATCGCCGCCACCCTCGCCTCCTCCCCCGCCACTGCCATACCTCTACCGCCGCGACTTCACTCCAAATCAGAGGCACAAGAGGAGGAATATCGGCGTCCGACGGTGGATGGCCGGAGAAGTAGACCAACGACCGCATAGATCAGCCGCTGGCGGCGCCTACCAGCATGCATCCAACGAGCCTGTGCTCGTGTCTGTTGCCTGTTCGTGTTTTGGACCGCGGGTTGAATAATTAGAACTGCAGGGTCCCTTTCCTAAAATTGAAATGTTTTCTCATGTTTCCACCAAAAAAAGACTACGGGTTGAATACCAAAAAGCGGAAGCTTTTTTTTTTGCAAAACAGCTACGACGGTGAGCGGGCATAAGGAATAGCCACTTTATTATTACGGAAAGATTTTGTCCTTGAAGGGCAATGAGTGCAAGCAACTGACGAATTACGGATGGGTGGTTGCTCCATTGAACTTTCAACAAATCAGATATGTTGTGTTTGATGCCCTTATAAATTTTGAGATAGCTATAGGGGCTACGAGCCTTGGCTATACACGCCTTGATTAATAATTTTAGATGATATAATAAAACTATGGATGCCTTTTGTAATAACTTCCACGGTAGCCTGAGCATACGCGCACGCAGCATCCTAGTTTTCTATTGTTCACTTATAAGTTGTTATTACAAATAAATATTAGTTGTATTATGGAAGTCATATTATTATTTCTATTATTTTGTCCTCTGTAGTAACTCAAATAAATCCTAGAGAAACTGAAATTTCAGATCCGTAACTTTTACCTTGTCGGGATCAGAAACATAATTGTAAGAATATTGAGTTGTTGTTTATATCAACAATCTTGTATATACTTTAGCCATGCAATGCTTTGTAATTTGTTTTTGGTTTTTTGTTTATTCTAACCGTTTTTTGTTTGCGAGAAAACAATATACGTGTCTATGTCAAAATTTCATGATCCAATGCTTCCCTTTTGCAATTGCACCTATATAATTGACAATGGGGATGCAAGTAAATTTCTGCAACAACAGTATCATTGCATCTGTTACTAACTTTCACTTAATGTTGCATGACATTCTACCTAATATCAAGTTAAGCATTGAGAAAATTAAATTATATATATGTAAGTTTTGAGGAATTATGTATTACTCCATTAGAGGGAGAATTTTATTTAAGAAACACACCACTTTTATCCAATTAGTTGTTCATATTTAGGATTCAGTCTAAATTAAATTGGAAATATACTTACTAATCTTCTAGTACTGGTTGATCCCTAAATATGTCTTGTATACTGTGTTATATATCATGAAATAACCTCTTGAACATTATTTGATTGTTTAAGGTTTACTTTGTTTTACTTGTCTTTACATTTAGATGTATACCACATAGTTTCATGTCGTTATCTATTATGATAGAGTAATTTGAGGTTATATGTCAACCATACGGGATTGACTATGATGATACATTCATACTGGTGCAAAAGATAAATTTTGCGAGGATCCTAATCTATTATGCTACTAATTTTGGGTGTCCTCTACAAGTCTACATCAACTAGATATTACAAATGCTTTCTTGCATGGTGAGCCACATGAAGAAGTGTACACGGAGATTCTCGTTAGTTTTTCTACTCCTATGACCGCATGAAATGTGTTCAGATTGAGAAAGTCACTGCATGGGCTGAAGCAGTCTCTATGAGCATGCTTTGACAGGTTTCTTCATGCCATATGTGATATGGGGTATAAGCAATTGAATAGTGATCACACTATATTCTATTAACACTCAGAGCATAGTATATAAAATAATTGTGGTAAACGTGGATGGTATTACAATCACATGAGATGATAACGTGTAGAATTGTAGATACTGCGACTGAAGAAGAGCTTAAGCATGGAGTTTGGAGGGAATAATCAAAAATATATCACGCTAGGCCAGGGATCTGTCAACGTACCTTTTAAGAGTGTAAAATCATAAAGTTTCACTCTGGCGACTCTTGAATTTGAAGACTTGTTGTTTATAGGCAGTGTTTTAAAAGCGGACTATACTAAATAGCAGTGGACCTCCAAACCAACTATAGTGGAGCTATTTTGTACATGGGAAACACTTCCTACCATACGTCTGATACGAGGCATTCGTCAGACTGGTCGATCAACGTTGATATGGTATTAATCGCACGGCTGGGTTGCTTTCCAAATCCTTCTTCCGTTTCCAAATTAAGCCCCTATAATCTCTCGCCAGTTTTTATATCCCGCATAAATCTCACCTACCCTGACCGACCCAATCCTCTTCCTCGTCTCGCCTGCCTCGAGCACTGCTCCATCACCTAGCTCGCCACACCCCTCATCGCCCGTCGCCCCAACTCTCTTCGCTAGTGACCAGCCCGTCCCGCCTCTGTCCACCAGTGACCAACCGCCATTGCGAAGCTTCACGTTCGTCACCGCTCCTGCCTCCTGCAGACGACAACGGTGAGGCTGTCGATGCGGAACAGGGATAAGGAGAATCTCCTTGGAAAGTACATCTGCAAGCATCGGCTGTCCGTCGACGAGGAGCGCCGGCTAATACTCCATGATGCGCGTGGTTGTGATCTGCCGGGACGTATCATGCTCGATTCCTTGCATGGTGAGCGGACATGTGAGATCGATCATCTCAGCATACAGATCTCATACACGGCGTCACGGTCCATAGCATCGACAACTCCCCCATCTGCGCTCGGCCAGGCTAGAACCTGGGAGTCGTCCCAATTCTTGCCACCGATCCAGTCCTGCTGTGTTGCCGGCCGCTTCCGCCACAACGAGATCGACACCTTCATTCCATGGTAACATGGAGACGTCCCTTTGCATGTTACCTTGTTTGAGTCACCACTGCCTCGGATGCTTCCTATCATTGACACCGACACATACCTTTTTGTGTACCTGAGAGTGGGGGTGTCGTGTTTTGTTGTCATGGACGCAATGCTTCAGAATTTCCTTTGGTTTTAGTACCACACTAGATGACCCGTTGCGCCAATGACGCAAAGACCGGAAGCAAGCGAAGTATTGTAAGAGTGGTGGTAGGAAAACTCAATCAGAGATCGAAATAATGAGGAGTATTTTTTTGCTGGTTACTGTCTCTGTTCATGATTACTGTTTCTCCTGGAACAGGCTATGCTAAATGATAGTGCTATATCCCTTGAGTGAAAGGTGGACGCTGCCAAGTAGGGCATGCCTCTTCCTTGCTTAGCATATTTGGTGTTGCTGATGAGTACTCGCTGTTCGAAACAGAGAAAGTAGTAAAAACAAATAATTATAGATAAGGATGGCATTATGCATATTAATAGATCAATGAGGAACAACAACAGAGGTTATATAGGTGAAAGCATATCTATTTGTGCTATTGGTTGTTGAAAAGAAGTTTAAAAAGGGGACAAACATGTTCACTGTTGTTGCTATAACACTAAGATGGTCTGCAAGATAGGCTCAATGGTGCTTACAAAACTGATTCTTAAAAAGGGGAAAACAAACAAATCTGTCAACATAAACTTAGTAGCAATTCATTCTACAAATGTAGAAGATAAAATAATATATTTCATACATTTTATAGTACATGCCCTTGCTTTCAGACCCAAGGCAGAAGGGGAGAAGATACTTATCATCAACTTCTATAGCATCATAATAGATCTTTTCCAAGAATTTTTCAGTTTCCAGGATATAGTCCGTGATGACCTTCAAACAGGAATTGTTAGCGCAAAGCATTGCAATCCTGGCTGCATAGCAGGTTAGAAACATCTCTCTTTCATATTTGGTAAAGTCAATATGCAATGAAGCCATGGTACACACACAAGTGCCATATTTGCAACAAAATACAAAGATCATCTCTTAAGCTTCTTGAAGGCAACACAACAAAATTACAGTAAAGAGAAACTAAATGCAATCGTATTTCTCAAGCCTCTATGCCACCAGCGGCTTATACACAAGATCATTCTATATTCGGTTATACCCAACCAGGCATCCTAGACAATAATAAAATCTTCTATAGTCAATAGTTAATTACTGGAATATGTTTGAAATTAAGAGCCTCGAATAACACTGATATCAGAAAAATTACTGGGATCACTGAATCACACCAACACTTTTTCAGCAGTCTCAAGCCTGCCTTCAGCTAAGTCCTCTGTTCTTGTAACAGTCTGCCATATGAATCAACAAGATCACACCACATCAGGCCTGCAAGTGAATGACAGTCATGTGGTGTAAACTACCAAATTGAAAACTTCATATGTATTTTTAAGGTCATTGCAAGTATTGATCCTTGCGGCCAACTTCTCCACAGGTGGATCCTCCCGGAATCACTATAGACATACAAAGATGGTTCGCTTAATTCTATCGACCAGAAGTGTGTGAAAACGATTATTAGACATATAGGGAAAACTCGTTCGGTTAAAGCATGGGAGATGATCAATACGCCTAGAAAACTACATCCAGAACAAACTCGTGCAAAATAAAGCCAGCAAATGGCACCAATTTAGACATAAACCTTTCCCTCGGGAGAAAAACAGAATGGGGAGCTAAAGCCGCACAATATATGCTCTGCATTTTTAGACAGTCAAAATTCTAAATATCTCTAATGCAATAAAACAAGAAGGAAGAAAACAAGCTGCACATGATTTAAATTATGGTCGCTGAACTTCTAAAGTTTCCCCTTATATGACAGCCTTGTTCCCAGCAAGGGCCATTAATGTATTTGAAATTCTTGTATGAAAAAATATCCAGAATTTAAAACTATATTCGGCAAGACATCCTCTATAACAATGATACTAAAAAAATTAACAAAGAAAAATTCCCAGGCAGATATATACAACATTGAGAATGCAGAAGAAACCCTAATCAAGAAGAAAGCTTACTTATCCTGCCATTCATCTGTTCAGTATATATCTTATCAGACCGAATAAATTTTCTTATCAGCATGGGGTGCATCATTAAGTAGCAGACCTACAGTCCAGAATCTAATAAACAATAAAGCATGTGTATGTACTTAATAACCATGGGTAGAAAGCAGAATTAAGGCAATATATATTGGGCTACAGGCATGAATTTAATATACCATTAAATGCACACTTTATATGTGTACTTGATAACCATAGGTAGAAAGCGGATTTCAGGTAGTAGATATTGAACTCCAGGCATGAATTGTAACATATCTTTAGTAAAGTTTAAATATAAACAGAACACCATGACAGTTATTCTGTTCCATCTTAAGTGAAAAAATGCCTGATGGGACACCCTTAATTGCTCGGTACCCTTCATTAAAATTTGTGTTTTCTACACAAGTTGTGGTTTATACTTATTACTTAATAGAGGAAAAATGATTGTGTGATATAGTAAATTGAATATGTCTTCTAGAATAATTATTCCAATTAAAAGTAGATGTTGCTTCGTCTTTCCTCTAAGCAAATAGTAATGGTTCCAAGATGATAAAACACAAAGTTAGCTCTAATGAAACCTCTGTGGAACCAGTTTGCTTTGATGAAACCCCCACTATATAGAAGAAAAGCATGTAAAATGCCACGGGTTACTCATGCCCAGTGGAGGCGATAAAGGAAATATATCCATAAAAAGTAGGATGAAGACAAAACTAACAATGAATATAGCATGAATAGAATATCCTAACAAATAGAGTAGGACATTTATAGTTGTCATTGTAGGATATTGCACTATAAGAACAATACCATTACACTATTGGACTCTGTTTGTAAAGCGTCCCTAAAGCGTCGCGTTAGAGCGCCCTCCAGTCTCAAAGCGTCCAACTCGCTTTAGACATGTGTTTAAGGCGTCCGCCTTTGACACTAAAGCGTCTGAAGCACCTGCTTAAGCGTCCTGATTGGCGCTCTAGGGCAGAGAGGACGCCTTATACTTGCCAGGCAGGGGAACCGAGATTTCTGGCTGGGAAAAAGGGTTGGGCGGGAAAACCGGGCTCACATGTGAAACTATTACAGGAGGGGAAAGCAAGAGAGAGAACCAAAACCAGAGCGTGCAAATATCCAAGCTTTCAGCTCTTTCCTCTCTCCTCTGGCAGCAGCTTCCTCGGATCTGCACCAGCCTTTTCTGCTCCGTTGTGTGTTATGCTATGCACAACTCCTCTGCTGTTAGGTGCTGCTACTGCCTCTCTTATAGCAGTTGGCTAGTTGCTTACTGCTTAGTGGGCGGATCAGAATATATGTGCTCACTGGTGGATTAGAATCAACATATATATGTCTCACTAAATGGTGCTCTATTATACTGCCCATCAGGTTCAGAGTCTGTCTAAAGTGTCGCCTCGCTTTACGCTTTATCGCTTAAGCAATGAGGCGCCCCCCTAGCGCCTCGCTTCGCTTACCGCTTAAAAATATAGCTATTGGAGCATCACAACATTGTCTGCAAATAATTCTCGGGAACTCTGAGAAAAGAACAAAAATTATTAAAGAACTAAACCTGAGCTTTCTCCTCATCTTTCTTATCATCCTCTAGCATCCCCCATCTACCTCTAAACTTCGGCGCCTCCTCCCAGGTAGATATTTCTGCAGTGTGGCAGATAAGAAGTTAACTAAACTATATATCTAATGCATATTGCCAGTCTAATAAGCAAAAAGATTACTGTTGATCACAGCCATACCACTGGGTTAGAGCCAAGAACAGGAGCATCTCATGCAATTCTCTTTCAAGCAACACTTCTATTTGATCCGTAACTATTATCAGTTTATAATCCTACTACTAAATTTAGATACCTGTGTTGGAAATATGCCCTAGAGGCAATAATAAAAGTATTATTATATTTCATTGTTCATGATAATTGTCTTTTATTCATGCTATAACTGTATTATCCGGAAATCGTAATACACGTGTGAATACATAGACCTCAATATGTCCCTAGTGAGCCTCTAGTTGACTAGCTCGTTGTGATCAACAGATAGTCATGATTTCCTGGCTATGGACATTGGATGTCGTTGATAACGGGATCACATCATTAGGAGAATGATGTGATGGACAAGACCCAATCCTAAGCATAACACAAGGGTCGTTTAGTTTGTTTGCTAGAGCTTTGCCAATGTCAAGTATCTCTTCCTTAGACCATGAGATCGTGTAAGTCCCGGATACCGTAGGAGTGCCTTGGGTGTATCAAACGTCACAACGTAACTGGGTGACTATAAAGGTGCATTACAGGTATCTCCGAAAGTAGCTGTTGGGTTGACACGGATCGAGACTGGGATTTGTCACTCCGTATGACGGAGAGGTATCTCTGGGCCCACTCGGTAATGCATCATCATAATGAGCTCAAGGTGACCAAAGTGTTGGCCACGAGATCATGCATTACGGTACGAGTAAAGTGACTTGCCGGTAACGAGACTGAACAAGGTATTGGGATACCGACGATCGAGTCTCGGGCAAGTAACGTACCGATTGACAAAGGGAATTGTATACAGGGTTTGATCGAATCCTCGACATCGTGGTTCATCCGATGACAACATCGAGAAGCATGTGGGAGCCAACATGGGTATCCAGATCCCGCTGTTGGTTATTGACCGGAGAACGTCTCGGTCATGTCTACATGTCTCCCGAACCCGTAGGGACTACACACTTAAGGTTCGATGACGCTAGGGTTATAAAGGAAGTTTGTATGTGGTTACCGACTGTTGTTCGGAGTCCCAGATGAGATCCCGGACGTCACGAGGAGTTCCGGAATGGTCCGGAGGTAAAAATTTATATATGGGAAGTCCTATTTTGGCCACCGGAAAATGTTTGGGATTTTTCGGTATTGTACCGGGAAGGTTCTAGAAGGTTCCGGAGTGCGGCCCACCTGCATGGGGGGACCCACATGAATGTGAGTAGTGGGGAAAGGCCCCACACCCCTGGTCAAGGCGCACCAAGATCCCCCCTTAGAAGGAATAAGATCATATCCCGAAGGGATAAGATCAAGATCCCTAAAAAGGGGGGATAACAATCGGTGGGGAAGGAAATGATGGGATTTCTTTCCTCCCACCTTGGCCAACGCCCCAATGGACTTGGAGGGCAAGAAACCAGCCCCTCCACCCCTATATATAGTGGGCAGGCGCATGAGAGCTTAACACAAGCCAAGGCGCAGCCCCTCCCCTCCCCAACACCTCTCCTCCTCCGTATATGCTTGGCGAAGCCCTGTCGGAGTACTGCTGCACCAACTACACCACGCCGTCGTGCTGCCGTTGGAGCAAT
>NC_057813.1:733341600-733357685 GCF_018294505.1 Triticum aestivum
CATTGCAAGGCGGGTTCCTTCTCCGAATACTCCAGGGTAGATTTTGAACACATGAATCGTGTCTGACTCTGCAAAACAAATTCCACGTACCACGGTAGAGAGCACAATATTCCACAAATCCAATCAGCTGACAACTTTTACCTAGCATGATATCACGCCGCGGCCCGGTTATTATCAAAACCGTTTTTACCAACCTGGCACTACACGTCTTGCGAGGCGGTTTTATTGGCACGTCTTGTCGAAGCAGAGATCATGTTCCCCTTATCACGGGATTCTCATCAATACGGGCATGGGTAAACCAACCGTGCCGTTAGTATCACTATCGGTTTAGGCAAGTTCCAAACGGCCACGCGGAGGACGCTTGATATTCATCCTCTTTATAAAGAGGTCAAGACATGTCCTTTTCCTTCCACGCCCGATCCTTCCCTTCCCCTACCTCGGGTTCCAACACCCAAGGTTCAGTCTAAGCACTCCGGACCTTCAACCATGTCCGGATCCAACCTTCAAGGCCGGTGGATGGCCTCTTCCATCACAGAGGAGGACATCAAGAAGCTTAGGGAGGCTAGGTATCTGACCGCCAAAATCTTTCACAAGCTACCTGTTCAAGGGCAGGTTATCCCCACTCCCATACCCAACGAGAGTGTAGTATTCATCTCCCACTTCCTCCGAGGGCTAGGCTTTAGTCTTGATCCCTTCATTAGAGGGCTCATGTTCTATTACGAGCTAGATTTTCATGATCTACCTCAAGATTCCTTCCTTCACATCTTGTCGTTTATCATCGTGTGTGAGGCCTTCCTCCGCATTAACCCACACTTCGGCTTATGGCTCAAGACCTTCAATGTGAAGACGAAGATGATCGACAGGTGGCACGTGGAGTGCTGAGGCGCTATAATAAGCAAAGGTGTCGACGCCTTATGGCCAAAGGGTTCCTTCCCGGAGGTGCCAGACCTATGGCAACGGGAGTGGTTCTACATCACAGCACCCCGAGGTACAAAGTGGGCAGCCGCCCTGGCCTTCCGCTCTGCCCCTCCGCCACAGCTTGCATCATGGGTGAACAAGGGGCTGGACTGGGGACCAGTTAATGACGTGCTGACATTGCGAAGCCGCATCCGAGATCTCCTCAAGAGGGATATCAGTCTCATCAAAGTAATTCAGGTAATGTTAGTTCGTCGGGTCCTGCCATGCCAACGTCAATCTCTCCGTATGTGGGAGTTCAACCCGGAAGGACCGCGAACCATTTGACACCTCTTCGGCATGATGCTTGAAGGGGTGTATCGATTATTCTTCGGATCACGAATAAAGTGTCCGGATACAATAGAGGATGCGGGTCTCAACTGCCACCGTCCAGATACCCAAGTAAGTAACTCCGCGACCAAACATGATGTCATTATATTTGTCACAACATTAGCCTGAAAAACCACCCATTGCCAGGAATGGATAAGAAAGGCGGAGAGGATCAGGTGTTCGGCCCCTCTTCCCGAAGGCTCGCCAGATCTTGTACTAACCAGGATGCTAGCTTGCACACCTTATCAAGTGCCATCAGGGGAGGACGAGGGGAGGAATAGGGAAGCCAAAAGTGGGCTTCGTACTGGAGGTACATTACGCATCCTAACCAGGGGAATTAGTGCCCCTGTGTTGGAGGATGATCGGGGAGGAGAACCTAGAATCCCCTCTACCCACCGGAACAAAAGGACCGCCCCCAAAGACTTGGAAATGGAGGTTTCCAAGCGAGGGAAGAAACCTTCACCAGGGGGCCCTGCCCTGGAAGGAATCCTTTCGGCACAGCGCCCACAAGGGGGCCAGCCATCGACCGAGCCGTAAGTGAACAAAGGCACTTTAGTAAGCATGCCTTGCTCTTTTCCTGAGAATAACAACCGAGACATATGTTTTGCATTCCGGCTCATAGCCCTTCCCCACAATGTTCGTCTTTCGGGAATCTTCTTCTGAGAGATGATGGAAAGCGAACCTCCTCCTGCTTTCCCACCCCATGAGGCGGACGACCCTGAGGTGTCCTCTTAGAGGATCTCTCCTGATCCGCCAAGGCCAGAAGGTAACTCTTTGGCTGCCCGAAGTCCGGAGTTCTCGGCTCCTAAGGAGACCAACAGAAAAAGCCCGAGATTGTCCGGTGTACAACCGGACACATTGATGGGTCATCTGGAGCAAGCGGCTATCTCAGAGGCACATCGTACCTTAATGGGTACGGATGTTGAGAGGATTTCATCCGCAAAAAGTGGGTTGAATGAAGCTTTTACGAGCCTGCTAAGAGGCTTTGAGGTACGCAAAATGATATATATATATTTGACTGTACCGCACACGCAAGGTGTACTTTGTATAGATAGTAGCCCCTAAGACTCGGGTTGCCGTCCAGACGAGGCGAGCAGAGGATCATTGTCTCAGGTGATGATAGCGCTGCTTTTGTGCGCAGGCGGCTGCAGATCCGGCGGCTGACCGAACTGCTGAATTTGCCGAATTGAGGCAGCAACTTGACATGGCGGATGCGGACATCACGCTTGTGAACAAGTGGCTTGATGAGGCACAGGGTATGTATATTTGGGTGGTGAGCAAATATTAATAAGAGTATGATGCTTAGTATTTATAATATGCTTTAACTGCAGATGGAGCTGCCGCCGTGGAGACCCTTCGGGTAGAACTTGCCCGGGCCAAGGAGCAAGCCAGGAGGAGTGATGCGGCCGCCCTGAAGGCAGCCGAAGAATTAAAAGCCGAACAGGCTGCTCATCGCCAGAGCAAAGACAAAATAGCCAAAATGGCTCTTGAGCTACAAAATGCCGCAAGCCGATATGAGCTCCTTGAAAGGGAAAGCCAAACGAAAACGGCTGACCTAAAGAAGGCCTTGGAAGAAGCAAAGGAAACTCACTCTGAAATCAGAGCGGCGGGGGAGGAGCTTCGTCAAGCCGGTGGTATCGCGGTTGGGAAGCCCTTTTTATTGCGAATGAAGTTCGGCGATCCGACGTATGCCCCTCTTGATCAACTTTGGAGTTCTGCAGACGCATACTTGGATTTAGCAAAGAGTGCTGCTAATGCCACTGAATATTTCAAAGATCAAAAAGATCATGAGGTGGAAAGATTGTTCTGGTCACAGTTCAGTAATCCAAGGCGTTCCCTGCTGTTGAATGAGCAAATGGCCGAGTGGGCCGAGCTCCATAGGTTGTCTGGGCTTGCCATGAAGGCTGTCGTGGATCATCTGTGGCCGAAGGAACTAAGTCCAGATAATTATTTTGGTTTAGTGCAATGATTTATTCGTGTTGTGCTGCATATCGATGCTGTCAAGAGGTCCGCGTGCATAGAGGGTGCACGGATGGTTCTTGCCCGTGTTAAGACGTATTGGGCGAAGATGGAGGCCACCGCTATTGCAACCGGGGGTCCGCCCGGGGGCTAGGACTCGCCCGAGCACTATTTTGAAGAAGTCTTAGCGGGTGCCCGTTTAATAGAGGCTCAGTGCTCAAAGAATACCATGTTCCTGTGACATGTATCTTGATTGTAAAAACAATATTTTTGATAATAAAGGCTATATTTATACTTTTGCCTGTAAAGTACTGTAGTGCCTCATGTGCAACCGCTTATGTATATATATATATAACCTGAAAGTTTGCAGTCGTCGGCTTTAGCCCCCTCACATATAATGCGGGGGTGTTCGGCAAAGCACGTATTCACACTTGATCCAACGTCTTGGTCCATTAAGGAGGTGGTAGTGCGGTGAACGAGGCAATCGGACTATATTACTTTAACACTTCACTTAGCCATAGGAGGTTGACGGTGGGGCTACTATATAGCCCCTGGTACATCCGCGTACATCCGAATACTGTGCGCGTACATACGTGACCGGAAAACTGGTCCTTCGTTAATGCGGAGGAATCGTGAAGATTCCGTTGGGTCATCAAATGGTTGACCAGTCTCTCGCTTTATCATGACAGTTAGTTTTCGGCTTTCTCTACTAAGGTGCTCATCGAGATGAACCACGGCACAATCGTAGTAGTTCTCCCGGTGCCACAGTAGCCAATAGAGAGGAACGTAAGGTAGCAAAACACGGGAGCTGGGCAAACCCAACTATTGACCAAAAACATGATTCGGGGCTGATGCATATAAGGCCAAACTCGCGACGCCGAACACTCCCGAAGGTATTGGGACTTTACAACATATATTGGGCTGAGTACCGCCCTCGATAATGAGCCCTGAATTTCCAGGTACGTGCATTAATCTCGCGTGACGAAAGAGCTTGACAATAACGCCAGTACCCCTCTTGGTTGTTTTAACTGCCTCCGGGTGTGAGGCAACAAGAGGCAATAAAAAAGGTTTACACAGGGTCTTAATCTAAAAACAAACCTTTGAACGGGGCCCTGCTGCACGTCTGCTCCTTTGCCTCTGTTGTGCCGTATCCTAGAAGGGTGTAGCACGATGGTCATCTGTAAAAAAACAGGTGAAAGAATCTGGTGTGACCGTGCGAAAAGTTGGTTATTCTTAATGAACCATGATAATTCAATCTATTGTGTGTTAATAGGGTCGAGTCGAACTATGGATCCTTTTACATGCGAGAAGCCCCTAGCACCACATATGGGGGCATATCCGTCCACCAAGCTCGGGTTTATCTGAGCTGCTACAACTAGTGGTGCGCTGGACACGTCTAGCTGTGTCCGTGGTCTTGAAGACCGATCATTTATTCGGGTTGTTTGGCTGCTTGAGCCGCCACATATTCTTCCGCATGCAAGGAACGCTCTGTATTTCCGCTGATTGTGATGACGCCACGTGGACCGGGCATCTTAAGTTTAAGATAAGCGTAATGTGGTACTGCATTGAAACGAGCAAAGACCATTCTTTCGAGTAGTGCATGATAGCCGCTTCGGAATGGAGCGATGTCGAAGATTAGTTCTTCGCTTCAAAGGTTGTTGGGAGAACTACAACCTCTAATGTGAGAGAGCCCGTACAGCGGGCCTCTACACGCCTGGTATTACTCCTGTGAAGGTAGTACTGCTTTGACTAATTCTTGACGGGTCTATCCCCATCTTGCAGACAGTGTCCTGATATATCAGATTAAGACTACCGCTACCGTCCATGAGGACTCGGGTGAGATGGTATCCGTCAATTATTGGGTCGAGCACCAAGGCAACCGAACCTCCATGCCGGATACTAGTCGGATGATCCCTGCAATCGAAAGTGATCGGGCAGGCCGACCATGGGTTGAATTTGGGGGTGACGTGCTCTACAGCGTATACGTCTCTGAGTGCGCATTTGCGCTTCCTCTTTCATATGTGGGTGACGTAGATCATGTTCACTGTTTTGACCTCCGGTGGAAATTTTTTCTGTCCCCTAGTGTTCGGTTGGCGAGGTTCGTCTTCGTCTTCACTTGGCGGATCCCTCCCCTTGTGTTCGGCGTTTAGCTTGCCGACCTTCTTAAAGACCCAATACTCTCTGTTGGTGTGGTTTGCAGGTTTCTCGAGGGTGCCATGAATCTGACAGGATCTGTCTAGAATTTTATTTAGGCTGGATGGTCCATCTCTGCTGCCTTTAAATGGTTTTTTCCATTGACCGGGTCGAGAGCCCCTGAATCCGGCGTTTACCGTTGTGTTATCTGGGCTATCTTCATTATTTCAACGCTTGTTTTTATTGCGTCGCGGCTTCTCATTGCCATCCCTGATTTCGGATATGCATGGGTCGCTGGTGCCGCTACAGGACAACCAACTGTCCTCGCCCTCGCAAAAGCGGGTCATGAGAGTTGTTAGGGCTGCCATTGTCCTTGGCTTTTCCTAGCCGAGGTGTCTGGCGAGCCAATCATCTCGAACACTATGTTTGAAAGCTGCTATGGCTTCGGCATCCGGACAGTCGATGATTTGGTTCTTCTTGGTGTGGAATATGTTCCAGAGCTTATGAGATGACTCTCCGGGCTATTGAATTATATGACTTAAATCATCTACATCCGGAGGTCAGACATAAGTCCCTTGAAAATTATCCTTGAGAGCATCCTCGAGTTCCTCCCAACTTCCAATTGAGTTTTCTGGGAGGCTTTTCAACCAGTGCCGAGCTGGTCCTTTCAGTTTGAGGGGCAGGTATTTGATGGCGTGGAGATCGTCTCCGCGAGCCATATGGATGTGAAGAATGAAGTCCTCAATCCAGATTGCTGGGTCTGTGGTTCCGTCGTATTCCTCGATATTTATGGGTTTAAACCCCTCTGGAAATTCATGATCCAGCACCTCATTGGTGAAGCACAGGGGGTGAGCGGCACCCCTATATTTGGACATGTCGTGGCATGCGTCCGACGGGTGTAGTATTCGATCATTATAGTCGGCTTGGTGGCCTTGATCCTGTGTAGGAGCACGCTTCCTAGATCCATAGATGGACCTGGCCATACCGGCTTTTTTGTCCAGGTGCTCACGTAGATCGTGTGCTAACTTGTGTGCAGCGTCATTAGCCACTCTGTCTCGGCCACGGGGTGGTCGATCCGACAGATCAGCCGTATTGTTCTTCAGCGGAATGGGCGCGACGGCCTCGTCGTCGAATTCGGGCAGCAACTTGCGTTTTGGCTAGCTCTTTGTGTGGCGATCACCGCCGTATATTCCGTCAATGTCGAGCACTTTGTTCCATCCGTGGTTGAGCGTATCCTGTGCGGCTTTAAACCGTTGCTTCTGCTTCTTCAAGCTCCTCGCGGTGGCAATAAGCCTTCTATGGAGGTGCTCTTGTTCCAAATGCTTTTCCGGGATGATGTGTGTGTCGTCGTCCGGATTGTTATCCTCTCTGGAGACAGGTTTGTAAGTTCTGTCTTCGGCATCGTTGTGATCGGATAGCAGCCCCGTACTGTGTTCCCCGTCCCATGGCTCATCCTGCTCCATTACAGGGTCTACGGGGTCATCGTTATATTTAGCGTCATCCACGGTATTACTCTTTCTTGTGTCAGTATCGCTGTTTTTCCTATGGAGGGCTTTAGAGCGGCGCTGCTGACGTTGGCTCTTTGTTTGCTTCTCGAGGGGATTATCCTCCATTGCCTCATCGCCATTACTTTCTTTGGGTGTGTCCACCATATATAGATCATATGATAAGGTGGCTGTCCAGCACCCTGTGGGTGGTGGTTCATGTTCTTCTCCGGCATCGTCGTCCATACCATCGATGTCTTCGGAGTTGAAATCGAGCATGTCGGTTAAGTTGTCGACAGTGGCTATCAAGTGGGTGGTGGGTGGGTAACGAATTTCTTCTTCGTCCTCTTCCCACTCAAGCCGGACATAGTTCGGCCACGAGTCTCCTGACAGGCAGAGAGATTTTAATGAGTTTAGCACGTCGCCCAAGGGCAAGTGCCGAAAGATATCCGCGGAGCTAAACTCCATGATCGGTGCCAAATCAGGTTCGGCGGGCATGGATGCCCGCGGTTCGGAGCCCCTGGCCGGAGACGAGTCCTGGGGTCCGAAGATACAGACCTCCTTGGAAGTGAGATCTGTTTTCGGCTCTATCACCGCTAAGTGTGTGGCCTCCGTGGCGGGGTCCATCCACCCGTCCTCGGATGGCACGATCTGCTACGGATTTAAGGCCAGGGCAGCTGCGGGTGCGATCTCAACACCGTCCAATGACAGATCAAAGTCGTGCTCATCGCGGCTATAGGACGCACCTGTCATGGGCTCGAATCCATCAAAGATCAAGTCTCCGCGGATGTCGGCAATGTAGTTCAAGCTTGCAAACCTGACCTGATGGCCAGGGGCGTAGCTATCGATCTTCTCTAGATGGCCAAGCGAGTTGGCCCATAGGGCAAAGCCGCTGAATACGAAGATCTATCTGGGGAGGAAAACCTCACCATGGCTCGCATCGTTGTATAAGTTTGAAGGAGCCATCAAGCCGTACAGTGACGACACAGTGGAACTCTCAATGAAAGCACCAATGTCGGTGTCAAAACCTGCGGATCTCGGGTAGGGGTGCTGAACTATGCGTCTAAGGCTAATGGTAACAGCAGGCGGGCGACACAATGTTTACCCAGGTTTGGGCCCTCTCTATGGAGGTAATACCCTACTTCCTGCTTGATTGATCTTAATGATATGAGTATTACAAGAGTTGATCTACCACGAGATCGTAGAGGCTAAACCCTAGAAGCTAGCCTATGATTATGATTGTTCTTGTTCTACGGACTAAACCCTCCGGTTTATATAGACACCAGAGGGGGCTAGGGTTACAACAGAGTCGGTTACGAAGAAGGAAATCTACATATCCAAATTGCCAAGCTTGCCTTCCACGCAAAGGAGAGTCCCACCCGGACACGGGACGAAGTCTTCAATCTTGTATCTTGATAATCCAACAGTCCGGCATAAGCATATAGTCCGGCTGTCCAAGGACCCCCTAATCCAGGACTCCCTCACCCCTCCCCCATATATAAAGGAGTGGAGGAGGGGGAGGGCCGGCCCTCTATGGCGCGCCCAAGGGGGGGAGTCCTACTCCCAGTAGCACTAGATTTCCCCCCTTCCCTAGTTGGAGTAGGAGAAGAAGGAAGAGGGAGAGGGAGAGAAGGAAAGGGGGTCCGCCCCCTTCCCAATTCGGATTGAGCTTGGGGGGGGGGGCACCTTGGCCGCCTCCTCCTCTCTTCAACCATGGCCATTAAGGCCCATTAACTCCCCGGGGGGTTCCGATAACCTCCCGGTACTCCGAAAAAATGCTCAAACCACTCAGAACCTTTCCGGTGTCCAAACATAGCTTTCCAATATATCAATCTTTATGTGTCTACAATTTAGAGACTCCTCGTCATGTCCGTGATCACATCGGGGACTCCGAAAAACATTTGGTACATGAACACATCTAAACTCATAATACCGATCGTCATCGAACATTAAGCGTGCGGACCCTACGGGTTCGAGAACTATGTAGACATGACCGAGACTCACTTCCGGTCAATAACAAATAGCGGAACCTTCATGCTCATAATTGTTCCTACATATTGTACGAAGATCTTTATCGATCAAACCGCATAACAACATACGTTGTTCCCTTTGTCATCGGTATGTTACTTGCCCGAGATTCGATCATAGGTATCATCATACCTAGTTCAATCTCGTTACCGGCAAGTCTCTTTACTCGTTCCGTAATACTTCATCCTGCAACTAACTCATTAGTTACAATGCTTTGAAGGATTATAGTGATGAGTATTACTGAGAGGGCCTAGAGATACCTCTCCGAAACACGGAGTGACAAATCCTAATCTCGATATATGCCAACCCAACAAACACCTTCGGAGACACCTTTAGAGCACCTTTATAATCACCCTTTTACGTTGTGACATTTTGTTGCACAGAAAGTGTTCCTCCGGTATTCGGGAGTTGCATAATCTCATAGTCTGAGGAGCTTGTATAAGTCATGAAGAAAGCAGTAGCAATCAAACTAACACGATCATAATGCTAAGATAACGGATGGGTCATGTCCATCACATCATTCTCCTAATGGTGTGATCTCGTTCATCAAATGACAATACATGTCTACGGTTAGGAAACATAACCATCTTTGATTAACGAGCTAGTCAAGTAGAGGCATACTAGGGACTATAAGTTGTGTCTATGGATTCACACATGTACTAAGTTTCCGGTTAATACAATTCCAGCATGAAACATTTATCATGAATTAAGGAAATAAATAATGACTTTATTATTTCCTCTAGGGCATATTTCCTTTAGTCTCCCACTTGCACTAGAGTCAATAATCTAGATTACATAGTAATGATTCTAACACCCATGGAGCTTTGGTGTTGATCATGTTTTGCTCGTGGAAAAGGATTAGTCAACGGGTTTGCAACATTCAGATCCGTGTGTATGTTGCAAATCTCTATGCCCCCCTCCGAAACTTGATGAAGGATGGAATTGAAGCATCTCTTGATGTGCTTGGTTCTTTTGTGAAATCTGGATTCCTTTGCCAAGGAAATTGCACCAGTATTGTCACAGAAGATTCTCATTGGACCCGATGCACTAGGTATGACACCTAGATCGGATGTGAAATCCTTCATTCAAACTCCTTCATTTGTTGCTTCGGAAGCAGCAATGAACTCCGCTTCACACGTAGATCACGCCATGACGCTCTGTTTGGAACTACACCAACTGACAGCTCCTCCATTCAATAAAAATATGTATCCGGTTTGAGACTTAGAGTCGTCCGGATCAGTGTCAAAGCTTGCATCGATGTAACCGTTTACGACGAGCTCTTTTTCACCTCCATAAACAAGAAACATATCCTTAGTCCTTTTCAGGTATTTGACGATGTTCTTGACCGCTGTCGAGTGCTCCACTCCGGGATTACTTTGGTACCTCCCTGATATGCTTATAGCAAGACATACATCAGGTCTGGTACACAGCATTGCATACATGATAGAACCTATGGCTGAAGCATAGGGAATGACTTTCATTTTCTCTCTATCTTCTGCAGTGGTCGGGCATTGAGTCTAACTCAACTTCACACCTTGTAACACAGGCAAGAACCCTTTCTTTGGCTGATCCATTTTGAACTTCTTCAAAACTTTATCAAGGTATGTGCTTTGTGAAAGTCCAATTAAGCATCTTGATCTATCTCTATAGATCTTGATTTCCAATATGTAAGCAGCATCTTCGAGGTCTTTCATAGAAAAACTCTTATTCAGGTATCCCTTTATACTATCAAGAAATTCTATATCATTTCCAATCAACAATATGTCATCTACATATAAGATTAGAAATGCTACAGAGCTCCCACTCACTTTCTTATAAATACAGGCTTCTCCAAAAGTCTGTATAAAACCATATGCTTTGATCACACAATCAAAGCGTTTATTCCAACTCCGAGAGGCTTCCACCAGTCCATAAATGGAACGTTGGAGCTTGCACACTTTGTTAGCACCCTTTGGATCGACAAAACCTTCTGGTTGCATCATATACAACTCTTTTTCCAGAAATCCATTCAGGAATGCAGTGTTGACATCCATTTGCCAAATTTCATAATCATAAAATGCAGCATTGCTAACATGATTCAGACAGACTTAAGCATCGCTACGGGTGAGAAAGTATCATCGTAGTCAACTCCTTGAACTTGTTGAAAACCTTTCGCAACAAGTCAAGCTTTGTAAACAGTAACATTACCGTCTGCCTCGGTCTTCTTCTTAAAGATCCATTTATTTTCCGTGGCTTGCCGATCATCGGGCAAGTCCACCAAAGTCCACACTTTGTTCTCATACATGGATCCCATCTCAGATTTCATGGCTTCAAGCCATTTCGCGGAATTTGGGCTCATCATCGCTTCCTCATAGTTCGTAGGTTCATCATGGTGTAGTAACATGACTTCCAAAACAGGATTACCGTACCACTCTGGTGCGGATCTTACTCTTGAAGACCTACGAAGTTCGGCAGTAACTTGATCTAAAGATTCATGACCAGCATCACTAGCTTCCTCACTAATTGGTGTAGGAATCACTGGAACTGATTTCTGCGATGAACTACTTTGCAATAAGGGAGAAGGTACAGCTACCTCATAAAGTTCTACTTTCCTCCCACTCGCTTCTTACGAGAGAATCTCCTTCTCTAGAAAGGATCCATTCTTAACAACAAATATTTTGCCTTCGGATCTGCGATTGAAGGTGTACCCAACAGTTTCCTTTGGGTATCCTATGAAGATGCACTTCTCCGATTTGGGTTCGAGCTTATCAGGGTGACGCTTTTTCACATAAGCATCGCAACCCCAAATTTTAAGAAACGAAAACTTTGGTTTCTTGCCAAACCATAATTCATAAGGCATTGTCTCAACGGATTTTGAAGGTGCCCTATTTACAGTGAATGCAGTCGTCTCTAAAGCATAAACCCAAAATGATAGTGGTAAATCCGTAAGAGACATCATAGATAACACCATGTCCAATAAAGTACGATTACGACGTTCGGACACACCATTTCGCTGTGGTATTCCAGGTGGCGTCAGTTGTGAAACTATCCCATATTGTTTCAAATGAAGACCAAACTCATAACTCAAATATTCTCCTCCATGATGAGATCGTAGAAACTTTATTTTCTTGTTACAATGATTTTCCACTTCACTCTGCAATTATTTGAACTTTTCAAATGTTTCAGATTTATGCTTCATTAAGTAGATATAAACATATCTGCTCAAATCATCTGTGAAGGTAAGAAAATAACAATACCAACCACGAGTCTCAACACTCATTGGACCGCATACATCAGAATGTATTATTCCAAATAAGTCAGTAGCTCGTTCCATTGTTCCGGAGAACGCAATTTTAGTCATCTTGCCCGTAAGGCACGGTTCGCAAGCACCAAGTGACTCATAATCAAGTGATTCCAAAAGTCCATCAGCATGGAGTTTCTTCATGCGCTTTACACCGATATGACCCAAACGGCAGTGCCACAAATAAGTGGCACTATCATTATTAACTTTGCATCTTTTGGCTTCAATATTATGAATATGTGTATCATCACTATCAAGATTCAACAAAAATGGACCACTCAGCAAGGGTGCATGACCATAAAAGATATTACTCATATAAATAGAACAACCATTATTCTCTGATTTAAATGAATAACCGTCTCGCATTAAACAAGATCCAGATCTAATGTTCATGCTCAACGCTCGCACCAAATAACAATTATTCAGGTCTAAAACTAATCCTGGTTGTAAATGTAGGGGTAGCATGCCGACAACGATCACATCGACTTTGGAACCATTTCCCACGCGCATCGTCACCTCATCCTTAGCCAATCTTTGCTTAATCTGTAGCCCCTGTTTTGGGTTGCAAATATGAGCAACAGAACCAGTATCAAATACCTAGGCGCTACTGCGAGCATTAGTTAAGTACACATCAATAACATGTATATCAAATATACCTTTCACTTTGCCATCCTTCTTATCCGCCAAATACTTGGGGCAGTTCCGCTTCCGGTGACCAGTCCCTTTGCAGTAGAAGCACTCAGTTTCAGTCTTAGGTCCAGACTTGGGTTTCTTCTCTTGAGCGGCAACCTTTTTGCCATTCTTCTTGAAGTTCCCTTTCTTCCTTTTACCCTTTTTCTTGAAACTAGTGGTCTTGTTCACCATCAACACTTGATGCTCCTTTTTGATTTCTACCTCCGCGGCCTTTAGCATCGCGAAGAGCTCGGGAATAGTCTTGTTCATCCCTTGCATATTATAGTTCATCATGAAGCCTTTATAGATTGGTCACAGTGATTGAAGAACTCTGTCAATGACACAATCAACTGGAAGATCAACTCACAACTGAGTCAAGTGGTTATGGTACCCAGACATTCTAAGTATGTCACTAGTAGAAAAACACCAAATAGTCCCGGTTCGTAAGGGCCTTTAGTCCCGGTTCATGAACTGGGACTAATGGTTCGTTACTAAGACCTCCACCCATTAGTCCCGGTTCAAACACGAACCGGGACCAATGTGCCTCCACGTGGCCAGTGCGCCGAGCCCAGTCAGGGGGCCTTTGGTCCCAGTTGGTGGCACCAACCGGGACCAAAAGTCCATGTTTTTTTTAGAAAAGTGGCTGCTTTAGGGTTTTTGGGTGTTATTTTTAGGTTGTTATTAGCTAGCTAATAGAGAGAAGTGTCCTCTCTTATATCTTCGTCCTTGGTTTACCAACGCTGCTGCTATATATGTTCATTTTACCCGCTGATATAATAACTCATGCATGCTCGCATACGTCAGCATATATAATAACAAGTACTCGTCCTATACTAATCATGCATCATCATACAACTTCTACTCGTTATTAATAATAAGTCATACGATCATCATCCTCATAGTCATCGAACCCAACCCTACATAATTGTTCTTAACACATGATTATCAGTATCAGGTAGGACCTAAACATCCTTAAGGTAAAATAGCATAAAACAATATAGACCCTGACTCTCCATTATGAAGAATGACGATCATCCTGTCTCCAATTCTTGCCCTTCGCTGCTTTTTGCTTCCAAGAAGCTCCTTACGACTGTCCATACATTTTTTCCATTCTTTGATTGTCATGTCTCCACTTATTTTAGAAACCCGGTATGGACAGTTGAGATTCGTAGGAAGACCTGGCTGTATGTTCAAAACATGAAGGGTACCGTGCGTATACATCAGATGAGGCACACAATCATTCGGGATTATCTGTTGAAAAACATAGTAATAACTTCGTAGTTAGCAATGATGTACTAGTTTTAGAAGTGTGCAAAAAGATGCACGAATGTCGTAATAGTAAAAAGTCTTACCAGGGTATCTCCATGGTAGTTACCATAGTTAAACACATGCACTAGTGGCACGTATTGACAATAATGTTGAGGAGTTTGATTGTAGATATTGTAGTTCTCAAGATCAGTACAAAATGCGACCAGATGATTTTTCTCCTGATAAGTTAATTCGGAGCCTTCGGTGTAGTAGGTTATGTCTACCATCTTCCGCACATTCTTTGAAGAATGAAAATAAGTTGTCAACTATTTTGAAATAAACAATATAAATTACATAATAACTATGTTAAGTTCACATGGGGGAAGAATTGTAGGTGTATCCACAAGGACGCAAATCGAAGGTCTCTCTTGCTCGATTGTAGGATCACCAAGATCCATGGTGACAAGCATACCCTCATCAAAACCATACATCTTGCAAAGTGCTTCCCAATTTTTGCAACCAAAATGGGTTACACTCTGAGCATTGTACAGCTTTACTTGAAAATCCACACCATGATGGGTACTTAGGATAATTTTTTTTTGTTTCCATACTTTCATGGTCTTCAAAACCCATCCTCTCCAAGACATAACGTCTTGCAAAGCATGGGATAAGCTAGTCGAATTGGAAAAGATGAAAAATACACGTTAAAATAGTTGAAGTTGTGCTTGATTACGAAAAAACTATTGTCGTCATTGCGTACCATATGAACATTGAAGGTCTCCTCAAGCTTAATGCTGAAGCGCCGATCTTCGTCCAGCTCAATGAACCTGTCGCACATACCTCGGTCGTCGTGGCACCAGTCGCGCTCCCCCGGGCGGTTTTCATCGTCCGAGTACGACATTTCCGGCCTAAGTTCATAATTCAAATATTAAATATATGTACTAAAAAACCTAAATTAGATCATAATTATTAATCACGGGTTGACTATCGGTGATGGTACGTAGCTCCTCCTTTCATTCCCGAGTGCATTATTACAACAAATTGTCTAGCACTCGGGAATGAAGGAGAAGCTACCCCCACGACGGCGTGGATGATGGAGGGGGCTCCTAGATTTCTGCATAGAGTGCTCTTCAATTTTAGCATTCAAAGTAGGAGTACTTTCCAATATGAGCATTCAATAAGCAAAACCAAATCGTAAAATAAAGTAGTATTCAAATTAGCATGCATTCAATTACAACCAAAAGTACATCATCTCTTGTGTCCGTACATTGTCGAATACTCCTCGAATACTATCATACATATAGCACCGCTAATTAATACAGCTAGAACCGTAGCGCCCGACGGGTGTCATCGCGGGCGGTGGAGACCCAAAGATAAGGAATGATCACAGGATCATAGCTCCAGTGAGATCCCTGAAGAACCTGCAAGGTATTGTCAACCTGCCCTCCAACGCAATCATGTAGCGACGGACGTGCTCGTCCTCCTCGCTGACACGGTGACATACCACCTCTACGGTGTCCGGAAGCCTCGGCACCGTCACTGGTCCACGCGACCGCCACCAAACAAGGAACGGGTCAACAACGGACTGCCTCCTCACCAGCCTACGTCCCCCAGAAGGTAGCACATCCCAATACCAGCCCGGCGGAGCCCAGTCCCGAACATGGCCCTGGTCAAGCAGGCCTCCACCGCCGAGTCGACGACGACGAGGATGCGGGATAGGCATCGCCGAAGTCGATGCGGGAACTACGTACTTCTATATATAGTTAAATAAAGTAGTTTTATTCATTAAATCAACTATCTAGTTCAACTACTAAGCACTTACTATAAATAAATAAAGTAGTACTTACTAAAAACAAAGTAGCACTTACTGTAAATAAATAAAGTAGCACTTAATATAAATAAATAAAGTAGCACTTACTACAAACTACTTATATATATAGTAAAATAAATTAGTTTATTAAATCAACTAGCTAGTTCAACTATATATGAAGCACTTA
>NC_057813.1:733358234-733358950 GCF_018294505.1 Triticum aestivum
GCGTCTGGGTGGGGCGGTGACGGTGAGGTGGCGGCAAGGGACGGCGTGCGGCGTCGGGAGAGGAGGAGGAGAGATCAAAGTGGGGATGCGGTTCTGAAATTTTCGTAAGTGCTACTTATATAGCAAAGGCTTTGGTCCCGGTTCATGGCACAAACTGGGACCAATGCCCCCTTTAGTCCTGGTTGGTGGCACCAACCGGGACCAAAGGCCTCTTTTCAACAGCCCAAAAGGGCGGGAAACAAAGACCTTTGGTCCCGGTTGTTGCCACTACCCGGGACTAAAGACGGGCATTGGTCCCGGTTGGTGCCACCAACCGGGACTAAAGAGGGGCATTGGTCCCGGTTGGAGCCACCAACCGATACCAATGGACCCGTTTAATTACTTATTTATTTTCTGCAGCTGTTTTTTAGTTGATTCTTTCTGCAACTGTTTTTTTAGTCCCACCTCGCCAAGCGAGAGGCACTCGAAGTTGATTCTTCCTAAGAAAAAAATAGTTGTGAATAATTTTACTAAAAAAATGAGAATAGATGCTTATTTTTAATGACTTATTACCACACAGAAATAAATAGAAAAAAATAAATATAGCAGAAAAGAAAAAAACTATATAAAAAACTACTCAGAAATAAATAGAAGAAAAAATAGTTGTGATTAACTTTACTAAAAAATGAGCATAGATGCTTATTTTTAATGACTTATTACCACACAAAAATAAATAG
>NC_057813.1:733360060-733384381 GCF_018294505.1 Triticum aestivum
ATAGCAGAAAAGAAAAAACTAAATAAAAAACTACACAGAAATAAATAGAAGAAAAAATAGTTGTGATTAACTTTACCAAAAAATGAGCATAGATGCGCTTATAGAAAAATTCAACCTAAATTCATAATAAATTTCTACTAACTTCATAGAAATTCACTATGAATTTAGGTCAAATTTCCTATATAAGGGCATCTATTTTTATTTTGAGAGGAGCTCAACAAGGCAGAGAGGGAGGGGCTTATAAACCGGTGTGAGCCCCCTTGTGTTGGCGAGGTGGGACTAAACTGTGGCCGCAACGAGGACCAACCCTTTAGTCCCGCTTGGTGGTATGAACCGGGACTAATGGGCGGCCTTTGGTCCCTGTTCATGCCTCCAACCGGGACCAATAGTGGTGTGCCAGGAACGAGGACCATTGGTCCCGGTTCGTCCCACCAACCGGGACCAAAAGGTCTAGACGAACCGGGACCAATGGCCCACGTGGCCCGGCCGGGCCCCACGGCTCACAAACCGGGTCCAATGCCCCCATTGGTCCCGGTTCTGGATTGAACCAGGACTAATGGGTTGACCCGGCCTGGACCATTGCCCCCTTTTCTACAAGTGTGTGTTCACTGACAGAACTATTCTCCTCCATTTTGCAGTTGTAGAACTTGTTGGAGACTTCATATCTCTCAACTCGGGCATATGCTTGAAATATTAACTTCAACTCCTGGAACATCTCGTATGCTCCAGGACATTCAAAATGTCTTTCAAGTCCCGATTCTAAGTCGTAAAGCATGGCACACTGAACTATCAAGTAGTCATCGGCTTTGCTCTGCCGGACGTTCTTAACGTCATCAGTAGCATCTTCAGCAGGCCTGGCAGCCAACGGTACTTCCAGGATGTAATTCTTCTATGCAACAATGAGGATAATCCTCAAGTTATGGACCCAGTTTGTGTAGTTGCTACCATCATCTTTCAACTTAGGGTTCTCTTGGAACGCATTAAAATTCAAAGGAACAATAGCACGGGCCATTGATCTACAACAACATAGACATGCAAAATACTATTAGGTACAAAGTTCATGATAAATTAAAGTTCAATTAATCATATTACTTAAGAACTCCCACTTAGATAGACATCCCTCTAATCATCTAAGTGACCACGTGATCCAAATCAACTAAACCATGTCCGATCATCATGTGAGATGGAGTAGTTTTCAATGGTGAACATCACTATGTTGATAATATCTACTATATGATTCACGCTCGACCTTTCGGTCTCAATGTACGGAGGCCATATCTGCATATGCTAGGATCGTCAAGTTTAACCCGAGTATTCTGCGCGTGCAAAAATGGCTTGCACCCATTGTCGGTGTCAAAAGCGGCGGATCTCGGGTAGGGGGTCCCGAAGTGTGTGTCTAGGCGGATGGTAGCAGGAGACAGGGGACACGATGTTTTTACCCAGGTTCAGGCCCTCTCGATGGAGGTAAAACCCTACTCCTGCTTGATTGATATTGATGATATGGGTAGTACAAGACTTGATCTACCATGAGATCAGAGAGGCTAAACCCTAGAAGCTAGCCTATGGTATGATTGTTGTTCGTCCTATGGACTAAAACTCTCCGGTTTATATAGACACCGAGAGGGCTAGGGTTACACAGAGTCGGTTACAATGGGAGGAGATCTACATATCGTATCGCCAAGCTTGCCTTCCACGCCAAGGAAAGTCCTATCCGGACACGGGACGAAGTCTTTAATGTTGTCTCTTCATAGTCCGGGAGTCCGGCCAAAGGTCATAGTCCGGCCATCCGGACACCCCCTAATCCAGGACTCCCTCAGTAGCCCCTGAACCAGGCTTCAATGACGACGAGTCCGACACGCAAATTGTCTTCGGCATTGCAAGGCGGGCTCCTCCTCCGAATACCTCATAGAAGATGTTGAACACAAGGATAGTGTCTGGCTCTGCAAAATTCGTTCCACATACCACCGTAGAGAGTATAATATCTGCACAAATCTAATCTGCTGACGTACTCCGCAGCATGACATCATGCCACAGCCAAGCCTTTATTCATTTTACTGTCCCACCTCAGCGTGTTTAGCGAGGCAGTTTCCTTGGCACGTCCTGTCAAAGCAGTGATCGTGTCCCCTTATTCTGGGATTCTCATCAATACGGGTGTGGGTAACCCAACCGCGCCATTAATCATGGCGCTTGGGAGATAAGCGAGTTTTATTAGGCTGGTGGGGGCTCATAGTTTCGGCCTCCCATATAAGGGGATAAGGATCTACCCTTTCCATCTACGCCTTCTTCCTCCTTCGCTTATCCATTCCTGCGCACTCGAGCTCCAGCGCCCAAGTCCGCACTTTCCACCTCAACCTTCTCTAACCATGTCCGGAGCGGGAGGTAGATGGATGGCCTCCACCGTCACGGAGGGGCACATCAAAAAGTAGAGGAAAGCCAGATACTTGTCTAACGACATCGCGCACTGGCTCCTAGATGAGGGGCAACTCATCCCCACCCCTAGGCCCCATGAGAGGGTGGTGTTTCTCACCCATTTCCTCCGCGGACTGGGCTTCCCACTTCACCCATTTGTCCGGGGGCTCATGTTCTACTACGGCCTCGATTTCCATGATCTGGCCCCGAACTTCATCCTCAACATCTAGGTGTTTATCGTCCTGTGCGAGGCCTTCCTCCGCATCAAGCCTCACTTCGGCCTATGGCTGAAGATCTTCAGCATCAAGCCGAAGGTCGTGGGCGGCCGGCAAGCGGAGTGCGGAGGCGCCATGGTGGGCAAGATGCCCAATGTCACATGGCTCGAGAGCTCCTTCGTGGAAACCATCAAAGGGTGGCAATCGGGGTGGTTCTACATCACCGAGCCGCATGACCCTGAGTGGGCAGCGGCCCCCGAATTCCAATCTGGCATCCCCACACGGCTCACGTCTTGGAAATAGACGTGCCTGTTGTGGGGTAATACGGAAGAGGTGACCGGACTCCAAACCTGCGTCCAAGACCTGGTGAACAAGAAGGTTAAACTTGTCAACGTAGTCCAGGCCATGCTCTTCCGCCAGATCCTCCCGTGTCAGCGACGGGCCTTCAACTTGTGGGAGTTCGACCCGGCCCAGCACCAGACTCTGTCCCAGCTCTTTGACACAAAGCACGAGGACGCCTGGAAGGTGCTATTCAAGAGCTCCGAGGTCTCCCCTCCCGTCACCGAGGATCGTGGATTCTGCGCCAAGCGCCAAGCCACCGAAGTAAGCTTGTTTTTATCCTTTACAGGACACTTGATTTTCATAGTTTGACTCTATGCGAGATCTAAACTCCCGCTCCTTTAAGAGGACTAGAAGAGGAGGTCCGAACAGTTTGACTGTCCGGCCCCTTTGCCCAGCAGATGCACGCTTGACGAAGCTGCTGGTTCCGGCACCTCACGTGGTGCCAGAGAAGAAGGCCAAGAAGAAGGCCACGGGGACTCGAAAGAGTTCCCGACGCCTGGTGGTGTCGGATTCATCGCCCGACGACCCTGAAGTGCCCTCCGCCTCCGAAGACGAGGAGGAGGAAGAAGAAGCCTCTCCCCCTCCAGCGGGGGGAGGAAAGAAAAGGAAGGCCGCCCCAACTGGGGAGGCCGGAGGGTCCAAGAAGGGGAAGAACCTTCTTCCGGACTACGCCTCCGACGCCGATGACGGCGGAGAGGAATGGCCATCCAGGGCGAAGCCCCTGGCAAAATCGTAACTATCCGGATACCAGAATAACTTATGGCGCTCCTCTATTGTACAATACCTTCTGACGCCGAATTCAATCATGCAGTCCGCCCAAGGCTCAGCTCGGCGATTCGTCGAGCGGCTCCCTGGATTTGTCGGATGTGAATAGCGCTTCACTCCCAACGGCCTCCTCCCCTCGCCCTACGGATGATGCCGAGGTGGAGTCCCAAAAGGGACCAAACCAGGAGGAGGTGGTCCTGGAGGCGCCGCAAGGTGACCTCCCGGACTCCAGGCCCAAAGGGGATGAAGCCCCAGAGGGATCTAAGTCCGGCCCTGGGCCGGACACCGCTCTGGAACCTTCAGTGGTTCCGGAGTCCGGCAGGCGGTCCCTTCGCAAGAAGGGAAAGCATACGACACCGGCGGTCTCCATCCAACCGGAGGCACCGGACAATTTGCTGGAGGTGCTTAACGGCGCCTCCATCGACGAGGAGCACCGCACTGTTATGAGTGCGGTGATTCAGAAGGTTCAGTCCGCCAAGAGCGGGCTGACAGAAGCCTGTACCAGCCTTCTAACAGGCTTTGAGGTATGTATTTAAAACATATAAAAATGTTACCGCATAGATAGTAGCCCCTGATGCTCAGTTTGGTGTTCGGAAAGAAAAGCCGGACTGAGGATCTAAAAAAGATATACACAGGAGTCTAACATAGATATGTCAATATGAGAATGCAGGCTGCGCTGCTGACCTCTGCTGCACTGATTGCGGAGGTCGATGCATTGAAGCAGAGCCTCGAGCGGTCCAAGAATGAGCTCGGCCGTGCCAAGAAGCAGCTCGAGGACAAGGAAGGTATGTAATACCCTATGTAAGTATATAAAAAATACCTGGTTGCAAATAATGACAGGACCAACGTGAATGTTGCAGGGGCCACATACGAGGAGGCGACCCTGAAGGAAGCGTTGTCCAAGGCCAAAGACAATGCGGACGTGGAGCGCACTAAGCGAGAAAAGCAATAGGGATGGGTGGCGGAGGTGCGGCAAGAGCTCGATGCTCTTGCGAAAAAACATGAGAGGTTAGAGCTTGAATCGAAGACTCGAGAGTACGAGCTTGCCTCGGCACTTGAAAGCGCCAAATCTGCCAAGGCCGAAGCCCAAAAAGCCCTCCAGGAAATTGAGGCGATGAAAAGGATTGCGGCGATAAGGCATTCTTTATGCAAAGCAAGCACGTGAAAGTAAATTACCTGTTACTTACCTGAATTCAGAGCTCTCTAGGAGCATTCGCAGATCTGCCCCGCAGTGTATCCGCCGCCGCCGCATTCTACAGGGCCGAGGAAGGGAGCTCGACGGAGAAGGTGTTCTGGTCCCAGTATGCTGAGGCCGAATCCCCGGTGCCCCTGAGCGACCAGCTTAAGCAGCTGGTCGAGCTTCATAAGGCAGCCGAACAGGCCATGAAGGTCCTGATAGGCCGGCTATGGCCTGGGGAGGTCATGCCTTTGAGCTACTTTGGGCTGGTGCGGCGGCTGGTGGATGCCTGTCCCCGGCTTGAAGTCATCAAGCGCTCCGTATGCATCGAAGGCGCCCGTAGGGCTTTTGCTCGTGCTAAAGTGCACTGGGGCAAGCTAGATGCTGAGAAGCTGGTGACAGGAGGGCCACCAGAGGGGAAGAAGCATCGCCGGCCCGAGCTGTATTATGAGGGCGTCCTGAAGGGTGCCCGTCGTGTGGCGGATGAATGTACTAGGGATGTAATTTTTGAGTAAACTCGGTCATTTGTATCCTGTGCGCTGAAAACTTGTTCATATGCGCTAAGCAACGCTTTTTCAATTTAAAGTGTTACCTTCTGTGCTGCCATTTATTAAATCTGAGAGATGCAAGTCGTCGGCTTCTACCCCCATGCCACGAGTGCTGGGGTGTTCGGGATAAACCTGAGCGCTCTTGTTCCCATTCTTGGGTCCGTCTAGGGAGGCGCTCGGCACAACGAACAAGGCCATCAGACTTATAATTCTTTATCACTCTCACTTAGCCATAGAATTCTGTAATTTTAAATTTCGGCGAAGCCCCTAGTATTCGGAAGACCAATTCGAGGCGCTATCCACGCCTAGGCTAGACAAAGCCAGCTCCTCGCTCTAAGCGGCATAAGTCTCTAAGGACTCCAAAAACCTCTCGAATAGCGACCGGTCTATCGCCCTATCATGACGGTCAGTTTTAGCTTTCTCTACTGAGGTGTTAACCCAGCTCAACTGGGGCACAATCGCAGTAGTTCTCTTAGCACTACCTTAGCCGGCATGGCGGAACGTAAGGGACCAAAACATGGGAGCCGGGCAAACCCAACTATTGACCCAAGACATGATTTGGAGCCAATGCATATAGTGCTATAAGTTCAGGGTGCCGCACTCATGAGAGTGTTCGGTCTTCTCACACCGTATTATGGGGTACTTAAGCCCCTGGTGTATTGGCCGTACCAAAGTGTACGGTTGCATAATGTCATGACTGAACATATTTATATAAAAAATAAATGAATACAATAACAGACAAGAGCTGTGTATTGTTTATTAAAAAAGGGGCTGCTATGAGAGCAGGACGATACAAATAGTGCAATACGCAAGAGATGGGATTATTTGACATGTCCCCCTCCAGGGGCAAGCTGCGAGACTTTAAGTAAGACAGGTATTTAGCTCGTGATAGAGACCACCTGGACATTTGACGTGGCTTGTTGTCTCCCTGGCTGTTGCATCGTGTGTTTGGCGAGTGTATTGTCGGGCAGGCCTTCCGAATAGTGGAGTCCTGTAAGTATATATAAAAAGAAAAAGGAAGAAATGGCAAAATCGGGAGCCCCTAGTGCGGTTGAGCCGCATTCTGGGCATGCCGTGGTTGTGCCCCTCCCCTTATGCCCATGGTATTTCCGGAGTGTAATTATGTACGCGTGGTACTGCTATCGCAATTCCGCGAGGGCTAGGCTTGGGGCCGCACTGCTATGCTTGCTCGGAACGTGCTAGACGGTTTTGTTGTAGGTTACTTCGGGCGCTCTTGATGTTGTCCGGACGTTTAACAGCCGGATTGGAAGATTGCCTTGAGAGGCTACTTTGAACTTCCGCCGCCAGGGCCGCCGTGTGCTCCTCCATTCGGAGAGAGCGTTCGGTGTTTCCATTGACCGTAATGACTCTGTGAGGGCCTGGCATCTTGAGCTTGAGATATGCATAGTGCGGCACCGCATTAAATTTTGCGAATGCGGTTCGTCCGAGCAGGGCGTGATAGCCACTGCGAAACGGGACTATGTCGAAGATTAACTCTTCACTTCGGAAATTATCCGAGGATCCGAAGACCACTTCGAGTGTAACTGAGCCTGTACAGCTGGCTTCTACACCTGGTATGACGTCTTTAAAGGCCGTCTTTGTGGGTTTAATCCTTGAGGGATCTATACCCATTTTTTGCACTGTATCCTGATAAAGCAGGTTCAGGCTGCTGCCGCCGTCCATGAGGACTCTAGTGAGGTGAAATCCGTCAATGACTGGGTCTAGGACCAATGCGGCGAATCCGCCGTGACGAATGCTAGTGGTGTGGTCCCTTCGATCAAAAGTGATCTGGCAGGAGGATCATGGGTTGAACTTTGGGGCGACTGGCTCCAACGCATAGATGTCCTTGAGAGCACGCTTCCGCTCCCTTTTAGGGATATAGGTTGCGTATATCATGTTTACCGTCCGCACTTGTGGGGGAAAGCCCTTCTGTCCTCTGTTGTTCGGCGGCCGGGGCTTCTCCTTGTCATTGCTATGCAGCCCCTTGTCTCTGTTTTTGGCACTTAACTTGCCTGCCTGCTTGAACACCCAACAATCCCTGTTGGTGTGATTGGCTGGTTGTTCAGGGGTGCCGTGTATCTGGCATGAGCGATCGAGTATCCGGTCTAAACTGGATGGGCCCGGAGGATTTCTTTTGAATGGCTTCTTCCATTGACCAGGTTTAGAGCCTCTAAATCCGGCATTAACTGCCGTATCCTCACTATTATCGCTGTTAATGCGGCAGTTGTGCTTGTTACGATGCGACCTGCAATTGTTGTCCTTGGTATCTGGTTTACCAGGGCTCTTGGTCGCGTTATTGCTACGAGCTAGCCTGCTGTCTTCTCCCGTGCAAAAGCGGGTCATGAGTGTCGTGAGGGCTGCCATAGATTTCGGCTTTTCCTGTCCTAGGTGTCGGGCAAGCCATTCATCTCGGATGTTGTGCCTGAAGGTTGCAAGAGCCTCTGCGTCCGGACAGTCTACTATTTGATTTTTCTTGGTTAGGAACCGCGTCCAAAATTGTGTGGCCGATTCCTCTGGCTGCTGAATTATGTGGCTTAGGTCATCGGCGTCTGGTGGTCGCACATAAGTGCCCTGGAAGTTGTCAAGGAATGCGGATTCCAGGTCCTCCCAGCAACTAATTGACTCTGCTGACAGGCTGTTAAGACAGTGCCGAGCTAGTCCTTTAAGCTTGAGCGGGAGGTATTTGATGGCGTGTAGATCATCACCACGGGCCATGTGGATATGAAGGAGATAATCCTCGATCCATACCGCAGGATGTGTTGTGCCATCGTATGATTCAATGTTTATGGGTCTAAAACCCTCGGGGATTTGATGATCCATTACTTCGTCTATGAAGCATAGTGGGTGTGCGGTGCCTCTGTACTGGGCTATATCACGACGTAGCTCGGATGAGCTTTGTCTGTTGTGTTCGGCCTGGCCGTATTTGTCATATCCGGCATGATGGTTATCGTCACGTGATGTGGGGAGCCCACGCAATCCGTAGATTGATCTTGTTTGCCTTGCCTTATCCTCCAACATGTCTCGCAGGTCTGGTGCGTTTCCCCATCTCTGGTTTTTTTTGAGCGACGCCGGGGTGCGGCTTGAGTTGAGGGCTGAAAGGCCTCTATGTCGCGGCCACGGGGTGGCCGATCAGCCGCATCATATGCTGGTGATGTAGGTTTAGTTGCTTCCTCCTCTAGTTGGGGTAGCAGCCTGCGCTTTGGGTAGCTCTTGGAGGGGCGTTCGAGTTTGTACTCTTCGGCTGCCAGGACTTCAGTCGATCTATCGGCTAGCAAATCTTGGTCAGCTCTAAGCTGCTGCTGGTTTTTCTTGAGGCTACTTGTCATGGCCATAAGCCTGCGTTTGAAACGCTCTTATTCGACAGGATCCTCTGGCATGACAAATTTGTCGTTGTCGAGGCTTGCCTCGTCTTCGAGGGAGGCATATAATTGTCGTCCTCGACCTCCCTGTCTGCCGCTCTCTCATGAGGGCTGGCTTCTCCGTCCTGCTGCGCTGAATCCTGCTGGAGGGGGTTGTCTTCGGCACTATCCAGGGTGTTGTTATCTCCGGTGCCGGACTCGCTGTTTTTTGCTTTGGCGGGATTTAGAGCGGCGCCACTGACGCCGGCGCTTAGGTTGTTTCTTGGAGGGGTCATCCTCCGTTTTTTCATCGCCATTCCGTGCTTTTGGGGTGTCCACCATGTATATGTCATATGACGAGGTGGCTTTCCAGTGCCCTATAGGTGCTGGTTCTTGGTCGTCTCCTTCATCGGCGTCCATACCGTCGATGTCTTCGGAGTCGAAGTCGAGCATGTTGGTTAAATCGTCGACAGTGGCTACGAAGTGGGTGGTGGGTGGGTTTCGAATTTCTTCGTCGTCCGCATCCCAACCTTGCTGACCATAGTCCGGCCAGGGCTCTCCTGACAGAGAGAGGGGACTTTAGTGAATTCAGGATGTCACCAAAGGGCGAGTGCTGACAGACGTCCGCGGCGGTGAACTCCATGATTGGAGCCCAATTGGGTTCGATCGGAAGGGGTGTGGAAGATTCGGAGTCCGGAAAGGAGTCAGGCACCTTGGAGTCACAGGCCTCACAAAGGACTAGGCTGGTATTTAGCTCGATCGCCATAGAGATTGCAGCTCCCGGGGCGGCGTCCAACCGTCCATCCCCGACTGGCACGGTCGGCTCCGAGCTAAGGGTCGGAGAGGACACCTGAGCGGCGCTCTGGGCGCTGTCCAGCGGTAGAGCTAGATCATGCCCATTGTGACAGTGCGGCGTGCTCGGCCGTGGCTCGAATCCGTCGAAGATCAAGTCCCTGCGGATGTCAGCCGTGTAGTTCAAACTTCCAAATCTGACCTGATGGCCAGGGGCGTAGCTTTCGATCTGCTCCAGATGGCCAAACGAATTGGCCCGCAGTGCGAAGCCGCCGAACACGAAGATCTGTCCGGTGAGAAAAGTCTCACCCTGGACCGCGTCGTGGTTGATGATCGAAGAAGCCATCGGGCCTAAAGGTGACGACACAGAGGAACTCTCAATTAAAGCAGCATTGTTGATGTGAAAACCAGCGGATCTCGGGTAGGGGGTCCCGAACTGTGCGTCTAGGCGGATGGTAGCAGGAGACAGGGGACACGATGTTTTTACCCAGGTTCGGGCCCTCTCGATGGAGGTAAAACCCTACTCCTGCTTGATTAATATTGATGATATGGGTAGTACAAGAGTTGATCTACCATGAGATCAGAGAGGCAAAACCCTAGAAGCTAGCCTATGGTATGATTGTTGTTTGTCCTATGGACTAAAACTCTCCGGTTTATATAGACACTGGAGAGGGCTAGGGTTACACATAGTCGGTTACAATGGGAGGAGATCTACATATCATATCGCCAAGCTTGCCTTCCAAGCTAAGGAAAGTCCTATCCGGACACGGGACGAAGTCTTCAATCTTGTATCTTCATAGTCCGGGAGTCCAGCCATCCGGACACCCCCTAATCTAGGACTCCCTCACCCATTGTATGTGAAAGTAGAGCTTATCACACCCGATCATCACGTGGTGTCTCGGCACGACAAACTATAGCAACGGTGCATACTCGGGGAGAACACTTGTACCTTGAAATTTAGTAAGGGATCATCTTATAATGCTACCGCCATACTAAGCAAAATAAGATACATAAAAGATAAACATCACATGCAATCAAAATATGTGACATGATATGACCATCATCATCTTGTGCTCATGATCTTCATCACTGAAGCATCGTCATGATCTCCATCGTCACCGGCACGACACCTTGATCTCCTTTGTAGCATCGTTGTCATCTCGTCAACTTATTGTTACAAAGACTATCGCTACCCCTTATTGATAAAGTAAAACAATTACATGACGGACTCGCATTACATGACGGACTCGCATTACATCAACGCATTAAAACGATTGCATTACATACAATAAAGCAAGAACCACACGGCTCCTGCCAGTTGCCGATAATTTTGTTACAAAACATGATCATCTCTTACAACAATTTATATTACATCATGCCTTGAACATATCACATCACAACAAGCCCTGTAAAAATAAGTTAGACGTCCTCTACTTTGTCGTTGCAAGTTTTAAGTGGATGCTACGGGCTTCTAGCAAGAACCGTTCTTACCTACGGATCAAACCACAACGATTTTTCATCAAGTGTGTTGTTTTAACCTTCAACAAGGGCTGGGCGTAGCAACACTTGATTCAACTAAAGTTGGAGAAACAGACACTCACTAGCCACTAGTCTGCGAAGCACGTCGGTAGAACCAGTCTCGCATAAGCGTACGCGTAATGTAGGTCTGACCAGCTTCATCCAACAATACCACCGAATCAAAGTATGACATGCTGGTAAGCAGTATGACTATTATCTCCCACAACTCTTTATGTTATACTCGTGCATATAACATCTATGCATAAACCTAGCTCTGATGCCACTGTTGGGGAACGCAGTAATTTCAAAAAAATTCCTATGATCATGCAAGATCTATATAGGTGATCCATAGCAACGAGAGGGGAGAGTGTTCTCTACTTACCCTCGTAGACCGAAAGCGAAAGCGGTATGACAACGCGGTTGATGTAGTCATACGTCTTCACGATCCGACCGATCCTAGCACCGAAGGCACCGCACCTCCACGATTTGCACACGTTCAGCTCGGTGACGTCCCACGAACTCTAGATCCAGCAAAGGTCGAGGGAGAGTTTCGTCAGCATGATGGCGTGATGACGGTGATGGTGAAGTTACTGCCGAGGGAGAGCTTCACCTATGCACTACGACGATATGACCCGAGGTGGAAATCTGTGGAGGGGGGCACCGCACACGGCAAAAGATCAACTTGATCAACTTGTCTGTCTATGGGGTGCCCCCTCCCCCGTATATAAAGGTGTGGAGGAGGGGGAGGCCAGCCCTCTATGGTGTGCCCAAGGGGGGTGTCCAACTCCCAGTAGGAGTAGGGTTCACCCCTTCCCTAGTTGGGGTAGGAGAAGAAGGAACAGGGAGAGGGAGAGAAGGAAAGGGGGGCCGACCCCCTTCCTAATTCGGATTGGGCTTGGGGGGCGCCCCCACCTTGGCCGCCTCCTCCTCTCTTCCACCATGGCCCTTTAAGGCCCATTAACTCCCCAGGGGGTTCCGGTAACCTTTCGGTTCTCCGGAAAAATGCCCGAACCACTCGGAACCTTTATGGTGTCCAAACATAGCCTTCCAATATATCAATCTTTATGTCTTGACCATTTCGAGACTCCTCGTCATGTCCGTGATCACATCTAGGACTCCGAACAACCTTCGGAACATCATGACACATAAACTCATAATACCGATCGTCATCGAATGTTAAGTGTGCGGAACCTACGGGTTCGAGAACTATGTAGACATGACCGAGACTCACTTCCGGTCAATAACCAAGAGCGGAACCTGGATGCTCATATTGGTTCCTACATATTCTACAAAGTTCTTTATCGGTCAAACCACATAACGACATACGTTGTTCCCTTTGTCATCGGTATGTTACTTGCCCGAGATTCGATCGTCGGTATAATAATACCTATTTCAATATCATTAGCGGCAAGTCTCTTTACTCATGCAGTAATACTTCATTCCCCAACTAAGTCATTAGTTACTATGCTTGCAAGGCTTATAGTGATGAGTATTACCGAGAGGGCCTGGAGATACCTCTCCGAAACATGGAGTGACAAATCCTAATCTAGATATATGCCAACCCAACAAACACCTTCGGAGACACCTATAGAGCACCTTTATAATCATCCTTTTACGTTGTGATGTTTGGTAGAACACAAAGTGTTCCTCTGGTATTCGGGAGTAGCATAATCTCATAGTCTGAGCAACTTGTATAAGTCATGAAGAAAGCAGCAGCAATGAGACTGACACGATCATAATGCTAAGCTAACAGATGGGTCATGTCCATCACATCATTCTCCTAATGATGTGATCCCGTTCATCAAATGAAAACACATGTCTATGGTTAGGAAACATAACCATCTTTGATTAACGAGCTAGTCAAGTAGAGGCATAATAGGGACTATAAGTTTTGTCTATGTATTCACACATGTACTAAGTTTCCGGTTAATACAATTCTAGCATGAATAATAAACATTTATCATGAATTAAGGAAATAAATAATAACTTTATTATTGCCTCTCGGGCATATTTCCTCCAGTATGAAATTGTTAGGAAAATAAAGAGCGCAATGTACTTCTCTGTCATACTTGATTGTACCCCAGATGCAAGCCATCAAGAACAAATGTCTATAATCATAAGATATGTTTATTCATCTTCAAGTCATGTTTGCATAGAAGAATCCTTTCTAGGATTTTTAGATGTAAATGATATGACTGGGCAAGGACTTTTTGAAGTGCTAGAGAATGAACTAAAGCTTCTTGATTTTGATATAGATAATGTGAGAGGACAAGGTTATGATAATGGGTCAAATATGAAAGGAAACCAGCAAGGTGTCCAATGGAGACTTCTGAATGTAAATCCTAGAGCATTCTATTCTGCTTGTGTTTGTCATAGCGTTAATTTAAACCTTTGTGATATGGCTAAGACCCGCGGTAAAGCTAAAGACTTATTTGGAATTGTCCAACACATATATACAACTTTTCCTAATTCTACTAAAAAATGGCAGATTCTAAAAAATAACATAACATGATTAACTCCCAAGTCAGTGTCAGCTACACGTTGGGAGAGTCATGTTGACAGTGTTAAAGCTATTTGACTTCAATGTGCAGACATTCGGGAGGCCCTACATCAGGTACCCAATATTTTTCATATTGTTATGATGTAATTCTTTAGTTTTCTCTAACTATAACATATATATTATTTATTTTAATTTCAGGTATCTGAGACTGATAATGATACAAAAAAGACCAGTGAGGCTAAAGGTTTGACAAATAATGAATTTGGATAGTATGATTTCATAGTGGCGATAGTTATTTGGTATGAGGTATTGTATGCTGTTAATTTAGTAAGCAAACACCTGCAAGCAAAGGATATGCTTATTGATGTTGCTATTGAGAAAGTGCAAGGATTGCTTTCTTTCTTCAATGGGTATAGGGAGACTGTGTTTTTAGAAGCATTGGAGATAGCCAAAGGAATTGCACTTGAGATGGATATTGGTACAACATTTAGCAAAAGACGAGAAATTAATAGAAAGAGGCATTTTCATGAGAACCCAGATGACACGGATGTTGCCACACAGTCTGCGGAGGAATCATTCAAAGTCAATTATTTTTAACATATTGTTTATCATGTAATTCTCTCGCCTACAAGCTGATTTGACCAATATCAGGGTTACAAGAAAATATTTGGTTTCTTGTTTACCTCCGAAACATTGCAGTCATTGGATAAGAATAGCTTGGAAAGTTCTTGTGACAATCTTGAGGTTGCTCTTCAAAACGATGGTAAATTTGAGATTGATGCTAATGAACTTTATGCGGAGTTGATGTTTCTTCAAAATTTCATGCCAAAGGAAAATATTGGGCCAGTTGAAATTTTAAAGTTTTTAAAGTGGCATGATTGTTTCCCCAATGCAAGTATTGCATATAGAGTTTGTTGACTATCCCTGTGACTGTTGCTTCGGCAGAACGGAGCTTTTCTTAATTGAATTTGTTGAAGTCCTATATGCGCAATACCATGGCACAACAAAGCCTCACTGATTTGGCCACAATGGCACTAGAGAGTGATCTATTGGAGAAGGTTGATTATGAGCATATTATTGAATATTTTATTACAAGGAACACTAAAAGAATGATGTTCTTTAAGTGAAGAATGAAGACTGTACAATCAAGAATAGGTACAATTTTTATATTTCAAGTTGGTATCTAAGATATTATGAACTTTATCTTATTATAGTTATGTTTATGTAGTGCTTTCTTTAGTGAGATAAGGGACATTTTAGAGTTTCACACAGGGCCTCCGATTTAGCTGGCTCAACCCTACTTGCCGGCTACTGTCCGGTCGTTCCTCCTGCCCTCCTGATCCTGAAAAGGATCTACACCATTGGAAACCTGTAACAAAATTCAAAACACTGCAAAACAATTGAATACAAACTATTTTGACACATCTTTTGAAAACCTGTAACAAATTCAGATTTTTTTTTGCAAAAACACGAACAAAAAATTGAAACGATTTTATTTGAATATTTCTGAAGTTTTCTTTTGAAAAGAGGAATATTTTTAAATTCCAAATAAATTTTGAAAGCTCAAACATTTCTTGAAACTCCCAGAACATTTAAAAAAATGAAACAAAATTAGGAAAGTTGACACTTTTTTGGATCACTAAATATTTTTTTAAAACGGGAACACTTTCTGAAACCTGGACAAAATTTGACAACGCAAATAATTTTTTAATTCTTACAAATAGTTTTTTTACACTATGAATATTTTTTAAGTTTTTGAACATTGTTTAGTAAATATGAATAAACCCTCATGTGATTTTTTTTTAAAATCTGAACATTTTTTTAAAATATAAGAAAAATTATTGGTAAAATGAACTAAACTTGAAAAACATGAAATAATTACAGATTACGGATAAAATTTGAAATTCTGAGTTTTTTGAAAATATGTAAGAGAAACATTAAACAAGAAAAAGGGGGAAAAGGTCAAAGAGAACGAAAAAAGAAAGAAAAAGAAATGGAAATCAGGTGACAAGATAAAAGGAAAAAGGGAAAAAAATGTTTTTCTGGAACCTCCTAGAAGGTTCCTTAAACAAGAAAATACTGGATGGCACCTCGTAGAATGTTCCAAAAACCGCATAAAGTTGGATGGGATGGTGAAAAAAAGGTTGATTCGTAATGTTCGTATGGCGTCGGAAGTCGTTCAAACCTCGCATGGTAGCCTAACATGGGTGTGCCCACCTGGTGGACAAAGTTGGGATCATTTTAAGGATGTCTAGAAAAAAACCATGTTCAACGTAGGGTGTACGCGTAAGCCAGAAGGCTCCATTCAAGAGCATGTTTCTTTTTCGACATCCGTCAAAAGGACATTCTATGGCCAATTTAACACACCATGTCAAGTTGCTTGGGTTTTCGAGAAGTATTGCATTTTCTACAGTTTTCTCGACCAAAAAGTCGATAAATGGCTAGATGTGTTGCAACTTGCATACGGTGAAGATGTTCAAAGTACGGATAGATGCCTACCATGGGCATGCCGAAGTGGTGGCAAAAGTTGGGGGCGATTGAAGGATGTCTAGAAAAACACCATGTTTAACAGAGAGTGTTCGGGTAGGCCAGAAGGGCCCATCTGAGATCATGTTCTTTTCTGATATCCTTGTAATGGCCCCAATTATTTTGCCATGTCAAGTTGTTTTGTTTTTTCTAAAAATTTAGCATTTTTTGTGGTTTTTTGGTCAGAATAGGCCGATAAGTGATCGAACGTGTCGCAAATTGCATATGGTACCGGAAAATTTCCAAACCTGACATAGATGTCTACTATGGGCATGCCCACCTACTTGCAAAATTTGGTTTATTTGAAGTATGTCCAAGATAGACCATGTTCAATGGAGGGTGTTCGTGTAGGCCAGAAGACTCTGTTTGAGTGCACGTTGTTTTTTGACATCCTTGAAATGGCCCCAATTTTTTCATGGCTTTGTATGACCAATTCGAGGCACCACGCCAAATTCTTTGGGTTTTTGACAAATTTTGTATTTTCTAGCATTTTCTCTGTATGTCATGGATGCCCCAAAGTATAGACCGTATTCAATGGGGGTAGGCCAGAAGGCTCTGTCTGAGGGCACATTACTTTTCAACATCCTTGAAATGACCACACTTTTTCATGGCCTTGTATGACCAAGTCAAGTCACCGTGCCAAGTTGTTTCATTGTTCGACAAAATTTTCATTATATAGAGTTTTCTCTATAGAGGATGATAAATGGCCAGACATGTCGCAACTTGCATACGGTGTTTAAAGTCATTCAACTCAGGCA
The DNA here is from genome assembly GCF_018294505.1 of Triticum aestivum. Taxonomy (NCBI): domain Eukaryota; kingdom Viridiplantae; phylum Streptophyta; class Magnoliopsida; order Poales; family Poaceae; genus Triticum; species Triticum aestivum. Next base: position 733,376,949 of record NC_057813.1, read on the forward strand.
TGATGCCTACCATGGCCATGCCCACCTGTTTGCAAAAGTTGGGGTCATTTCAAGGATGTCCAGAAATGAACCATGTTCGATGGTGGATGTTCGGGTTGGGCAGAAGGGTCCTTTTGGAAGTACATTTTTTGACAAAAGTCAAACAGCCACAAATTTTTTCCACCATCTTCTATGACTAATTCAAGGCATCAAGGCAAGTTTTTTGGATTTTTGATAAGTTTCTCATTTTCTAGAGTTTTGTCGGTGAAAAAGGGACGACAGTGAAATGACCCAAAATTGTTTCTACCAGCGTTTCTATGACCAATTCAAGACATCATGCCAAGTTGTTTGTATTTTTGATAAGTTTTGCATTTTTAGGAGTTTTCTTAGTGAAAAAGGACCGATAAATGGTCGGAAGTGTCGCAACATGCTAATGGTGTCGGAAGTCTTTCAAACCTGGCATAGATGCCTCATATGTCCATGTCAGGTTGCTGCAAGAAGTTTGGGACATTTATCCATACTCCAAGAAAATCACTAGTTGTGAGGAGTGTGCGAGAATAGGCCGGATGGGTGCATTCGTGAGTTTGTAGTTTTTCCTAATTTAAATGCTTCCGTTATTTGCAATTTCCGTCATTATCAATCAACATGAACATTTTCTTATGTCCTAACCATTTCATGAAATTTGTCAATAGTGAAAATAAATCTTCTTATATTTATCAATAGTGTAGCACTTGGCAATGTAATCATCATTGCTTTTGGTTGTATAAATAATGCAAGCTATAACCAAAGGTCTAAATAGCGGGATATTAAATCGTGGCAGAAGTCTTAGCGCACTAGCGCGCCAATTGCGCTATAGCCTGCTAAATGGTTAAGCAGCATGCCCCTCCAAACACTATAGCTATGCTATAGCTCCAAGATAGTACACTATTTAAAACTATGGCTATAACATATTACCATGTTAGCCATAGAGTTGCCAATACCTACATCTACAAGTCCTTTCACCTATTGCAACTATAAACATGTGCTTATGGTACATGTGGGTAAGTTCATATGAATCTTTCTAACACTATGAACTGCATTAGAAAAACACAATTACTTAATGCTCTTGTGCAAAGATTTTTTTTTCATTCGAATTATCCTTTCTTAGTTTTTTTCTCTTCAATCCTAACTATGACTTTTCATCTAATAGCATGTAACATGCCGATAAGAGGTACATACCTAGCCTCAACATTCCACTTGTTGAATGATTCACACACAATATTGTTATCTGCAAAATACCTGACCTGAACTAGGCTCTGCTCTGAATATGTGTTCATCATAGCTCTGGATCTTATCTGGCTCTGCTCTGAATATGTGTTCATCATACCTGACCTGAACTAGGCTTTGCTATTTTTCTGATTAGAGAATAAAATAGACTAGAATGTTATGGAAGATACATATACCCGAGGTATTGAAATGGACAAAGTAGATAAATGATGTCATAGAAAGCAAAATGCGAGCGGACCCTCCTCTCCCCCTCCCGTGACGTGCCCGCGTGCGCCGTGGGGGGGGGGGGTCCTAGCCGCCAGGACCTCAGCCCTGCCTCCCTCTCCTCCTCCCCGACGCCGCCGACAGGCACCTGGATGGTGCAGCGGAGGTAGGGCCCTTCCTCCTCCTCTTCCCGTGGAAGGCCTATGCGGGGTGACGATCTCGGGAGCCGGTGCTGGGCGGCCACGGGGCCCAGCGGCACGGTGGACGAGGCTTGATGCGGCGGCGCATCCCGCTAGTGGTTGCGCGCCGGTGCCCTGCTTCCCGAGCATGGAGCGGCGGCGGCGGAGCTCCTGACCCAGGAGGTGGCGCGCGGTCGGCCTACCGGCCGGATCTGGTCGTGTTTCGAAGTGGGGGGTCGGCAGGCGGCGCAGATCTAGTGGTTCTAGAGGCGATGTGCTCTATGGATGCTGGCTCTTGGGGAGGCTGGTGTGGGGGGCGGCGCTGATGTCCTAGGTGGATCAGCCTGTCCTGCAGGCTGCCTCGGGGCTGAATCTGGTCGGTGGTGGTGGATGGCGTCCATCAGAGTGCAGGGTTCGGGAGACGACCTATTCTTCATTGGTCTTCCCTCACGTTAGTTCTCTCCTTGTTGCTCCATTGTGGCGTCGACCCGAGTAGGCACCCGTGTTGCTGCTATGCTCCAGACGAATCGACGGTGTTGGCCATGGGTGTGGCGGCGTGCGAGCTTGACTCGGTCTGGTTGTGATAGGTGCCAGGAATTGATCAGCGATGGCTGTCGGCAGCTACTAGGTCGTGTTCCCCACAGTCAATGATGAATGTCGGGGGACACAGGTGTGGATGCCCCCTACTGTGGGGTCGCTCACCCAGGACGGGTGGCTGATGCTGGGCTAGAAGCGGAAGGAGACACCTCCCGTTCCACTCACCGTGGCTGCGCGTTGTGAGGTCGATGGTTGGCGGTGAATCGGGACATGGATGTCAGGGCGGCGGCCCCGGGTGATGGGCTGCGTGGTTAGCTCTCCGGCGGGCACTATCGCTGCGGTGGTGGCTCTCCTCTTGGTCGTGTGGGTGACGAGGGGGTAGCGTATGGTGGCTCGGTTTCGCACTCCTTCGCCAGGGCCACACGTAGATCCAGATCTGGGTGTCTGGAATCGTCGCGGTTGCCCTGGTGGCCTTGTGTGGCACGGGTGATTTACCGAGTGAAAGCTCCGCACTTTCGCTCTGACGGCGACGATGCTCGTGGCCGCCGCTTTCTTCTTCAAGTCGTCGTTGTGGATTTCCTCTCCGTGCCAGGGTTCCGAGTGAAAGCTCATGTCCACTTTGGACTCGGCAGCAGCGACGCTTCACGCCGTCTTCCCTACTAGGGTCGTTGTCGTCGAGCTTAGGTGAGCTAGGGCGTAGCGTGGCGTTGTATCTAGATTTCCCTCTGTTATCCTTTAGTAGCGTAGTTTCTTGCGTGATCCGACTATCTCTCCACCTTGTATCCTTTGGCTGTGTACTTTGCTCGGTTGCTGCTTTTTCTATAAAGTGGGGCGATCAGTAGTTGAATCTTCAGTGGTAAGCTCAACAAATGGCTCCAAATTACAAGTATATAGTCAAAAGTCTCTTATTTGTAAGACGAAGAGTTCAAGGACCTAAAAATTACGAAGGTCTAGAATAAAAGTGTTCTTGCCATGACGGCAACATGTTCTATGTACTTCATTTTCTCTACCTATGAAAATATTTTTACCTGTTAGCTCCCTACGAAGACTGTTTGCTGCATCTGTATTGCTAATACACGGATCAGTCTCTAAGCCAATATATAAATGCAACTAAAGGTAAGAGTTTGAAGGCCCAAAGACTCGAAAGAATGATGGATGTTTGTGTTTCACCCTATTCTAATTTGGCATTGGCACTTCTGCTAAATGTTGTCCTTGGTGCTACATATATTGGTTCACATAACAATAGTACAACCATGGGCGAAAGGTTCGGCACGATCTAGTTTGGAGTTGAAGACAGTAAATGAGAATTCCGCACTGGCATTTTTGTGGTTGTTGCAAAGATTTCATAATAGATAAAACTGGTTACCAAATTAGACTACATCTCAGACAATGGAACTACACAATTTGTTTTCCTTGGTATCTTTTCTTTCTTGGGGTATGATTTTCTAGCAATGTCATCAATGATATCATTAAGCTCCTGATTGATAGTATTATTTTTGGTCGAAGACTGATAGATATTTTTTATTATTTTATCGTCAAGGAAATTTATCCTCCTGTTGTAGGTTTCTCAGTGTTAGGTGTTGCTGAGGTCAAGTGTACTGAAGTCAGGTCGTTTTGGGTATACGCTAGCCTGATGTGTTCAGTATGGTTCAAAAGAAAGCTTATCAAGAGCCGCCGTGGATAAATCCTTACCTTTTTGTTGTTTCAGGACCGATAAATTTTGTTACTGTGCTTCCAAGTTGCAAAGGCTAACGAGATGTAGAATTCCATGTGCTACACTAATCCTTTGGAGATCATGGTTTCTCTTATGCACAAATCTTCAACTCTACAGCAAAACAAGCCTTGCTGATAAAGTGTATCGTGTAGTATGTTGCAGTTTTTTCTTGGATCATAGGTACTGTAAATCAACCGAAGAGTTCTGATACATCAGTGCAACTTGGAATACTACACCGGTAGGTCGAGTGAAAATGGTATGCTAGAGTTGGAACCACTGAAATAAGTCGCTTGATGCTAGGGAAAATATGATGATTGTCAGAACGTCTCTTCACAAAAATCTAGAATTGCAACTACTGAGATAAGTCACTTGATGTTAGAGAAAATATGATGAATATCACAACCTATCTTCACACAAATCTTATGAAATATGTTCAGGTTGATCTATCCATAGGGTAAAAAAAGACAACAATTATGCTTCTTTTATAGCTGGGTGTATGAAGATGGATCTATGCTTTTGTCCTACAAATGTGGTGTAATCTTTCTCCAGCATAATTAAGATATTTAAGAAAGAAAATTATGTAGCTTCTGTGTTGCCCATGTTTTCAGTTTATGACAAAGAAGAGCATGAAAAACACGCTGCAATGAATAAATGGCGCAACAAAGTGTGCATGTATCCTTCAGAAGCCAAATTACTGCATGATATGATTCAGCATAAGGCTTATGGTGGTGATGAGAACATCATCAGAATCGTCACCACCAAGAGCTAAGCTTAGCTGCTTGCGACATTCAACAATAATAGTGTGGTAACCTCCTCATTCTGCTCTATTTTTTATGCCTACCTTTTCTCTTTCTTATGTGGCACTTCTCTTTCTGAATTTACCCTCAATATTGTTATATCTGTTTTTCTTTTGTGTATATATGTTCAGTATGCTTAGTTATTTTTATTGCACTTCTTTAAACATGTCCAGTGAAAGGTTATATGGTAATTAATTGTATTTTTTTTCTGCTGACACTTCTTGCTAATTAAGCAACCAATGTTAGTTTCTTTTAATGGCCTCAGTATTATGCGCAGTTCTAATTTTGTCACACTACTCATCAGGTTAAATGTGAAGCAAACATGTAGTTACCACAGTATAGCTTTTCAGGCAAGGCAGTATACAAAAACAATTCACATATTCTCAGCTGGACATATTCTTGTGACTTGCTTCCTGGGAAAGTTAGCTTTTGTTTATTATATTTATGTCTGATTTCTTTTCCGGTTTCTGGTTGCGGTTAGAGTTTGTCACCAGTGGCCAGTCTTCCTCGTGCTCCCGTGCCTCTGATTTTGATCAAAGTCGTGGCACTAGTGGTGCGCCAGCGGTGGGGGAGGAGGCGATGGTGGCGGCGATGGGTGGGTGGGCTCGAAGATGAGGCGGTCCTTGAAGGAGGATGTGGGTATGCTGCTTGTACCTACTATACTACTATTTGTGAGACTATTCATGCATTAGCTTTTGTAAAGTTTCAGGTTAACCCTATGCCAAGTTCTTAGTTAGTATTTCCTTACATACTATCTACATCATTCTCTAGGAAAAACATATTATATGCATGCTCTCTTTTCTCTGTTTAAAAAATTCATTATGTTGTCCTTATCGGCAAAAACATTGAGGTTCCCCGCCAAATTATTATGTTGTCCTTTTCTCATGGATCAGTGGCAAAATCTGTGAGAGTTGTTCTCCCGTCTCTTTCAGCCAAATCCAACATCGCGATAAAAGTCAAAAGACCAAAGAACACAACCAAACATTGAGGTGCGTTGGGCTACTTATGACATTCAATTTGTTCACCAAAATGGATCCTTGAGAAGATCTTCCTTTCACGTGAAGACATGTCACTTGCCTGCATACCAGAAAAATAATGTTAAGCTCTTTATGGACTACATATCCTTGAGAAGTACTAAACTTTCTGCTAACTTTTGAAGTACAAGTTCTACTGTATTGGCATGGGAAAAACATATACATTACTAATTAAAGTTGAGGAAATGTTTCCGCAAAGAACATTCATTTTCATATTGCTTATTTCCGTTGCTGAAAGTTGATAGCTTCACTCGAATAGTTCTCTCTAGATTTTTTGGTAATTCATCTCATCCAATAGTTTGATATGCCTGTCCTTATTCTAAAAGTTGATTTTAGCAGATTAAAAACAATGTCATGCAGTAATTTGATATTTGTTGTCATTATTCCCAAAAATGATCTGTGTAGCGTACTGAAAATTATTGGATGCTGATGCAATCATGGAGTGAGGACATGTATTGGTGTGCTTTCTAATGGTACATAAATCTGGAATGAAAACAAAGCAACATATCTCCTTTACCCAATGATTGTTGTCCTCACAGTATAGACTTTGCCACCGTTGACACACTACGCAGATGCCACATCCTTTCTTCTGCACACAGTGCACGACATTCCGATAAGCCTTGTACTGCCGAGATGCTTGATGTGGAGTGGGTCCTGGCTGCAGTGGTGTACCTGTTCCTCCACATCAAGGGCGATCCCCATGTAGCTGGAACATGTACAATTTTGGTGTAAAAGGGGTGTTGATTTGTCTCTCTCTTTGTAGCCTTCTGAATTTCACAGCCAGAAACAATTTGGGTGTAAAGATGTACTTCAGCGTGTGCTTTCTTCTATAAAATTTTATTCAGAACGGGAGTACCAGACTTTTGTCTCGAAGAAGATACGTGCATGTTCCACAACCCAAAAATGGCAGTGTATAGGAGAATTGTGATCCCTCTTTCAGTGCAACCAAAATGCATGCACAACTTTGTATACATGAATTGCAATCTAAAATCTATGAACTTGAACATTTGTCTCACCTGCATAAAGAGAGAGAACACACGTTGTGTACTCGATGGGATGGTCTGATCCTATACTGGTAACATTAGTATCAGGTTCCCTTTTTGGGCCTACAACATTTTGTGCTCGCACTTGATTGTTTCTTCATGTACAACAATATTTTAGTTTCAAACAGATTAAAATAGTCTGAGTACAAGTTATGTAGTTTTCATTACAGTTATTTTGTTTCCGTAGCCAAGCACGACGAAATCTAATGGTGCAAGACAACGCCACGTTGAAAGAGCACTTATGAAGATTTTGCTCGAGAATTGCTGAGGGTTCTTCTTGTCACATTTATTTTCTCCCTCACCTTGGGTGCCGTGTTTTCCTGTTGCATCGCACGGGCATGTTTACTAATAATAGTAATAATAATATGACTTTGATAATACAACTAATGTTTATTTCACAAAATATAAAAGAAAACAATAGCAAAATAGGATGCTGCATGCGCATGTGCTCGGGCTACTATTTGCTTGAGGATTCTTCTTGTCACATTTGTTCTCACACCTTGGGCGTTGTGTTTTCCCGTTGCAATGCACGGGCATGTTTACTAACAAAAGTAATAATAATATGACTTCCATAATACATCTAATTTTTATTTCACAACATATAAAAGAAAAGAATACAAAAATAGGATGCTCCACGCGCATGTCCTCGGGCTACTATGAAAGTTATTATAATAGGCATG
>NC_057813.1:733384691-733387059 GCF_018294505.1 Triticum aestivum
TGTCCAGAGGATAGTCCAAAGCTTATTCATCAAGGTGCATATAGCCAAGGTTTGTAGCCCCTTTAGCTGTCTCAAAACTTATAAGGGCATCAAACGCAGCATATATGATTCTTTCAAAGCTCAATGGAGCAATCTCCCATCCGGAGTTCTTCAGTTGCTTGCACTCATTGCCCTTCTCTAGATTCGTTCCCAACACAAAATTTGCTAGGTCAAATAGCGATGGTGTAGGTTTACTGCAAATTGTAATTGGTATCTCAATGCGTGTTTGTAGGTCAATGGGATTTTTGACATGGAGACCGTATGGCTCAAGCCTTTTTACGTCATTGCCAATTGCTGCTCCACAAAAGGAGATATCCTCACGAGCAAGAAATTTGTTGAGCTTGTCTGGTATGCGAGGCGAGTGAACGATGTGGTACACCAAGCAATAATCTGCAAAACACAGTTGAAGTACAACGGCACGTCGCTGCATTTCCGGGGGCAGGTCCTTCTTCTTCACCCCATGGACTTGGTCAGTGAACTCAGTGTCTAGACCAACAATCTTCATTTCCACCGTTTGGAGGGAGTTCAACATAGTCTTGACCCATTCCTCAACGACGCCTGGTTCATTGGCGACCGTCACGGTTACCTTGAAGCCAGCAAGTTTATCAAAGTGATGAATAATAGCAGCAGGCTGAGCCACCAGAATTGCAGCAGAGTGATCATCATCCTCTGGACCTAGCGGAGGCAGCAGAGTATAATCAAAGATGGAATTAGTCTGCGACTGCAGTGGCTCCAAGGAGCATGGCGAAGCGAGTATATCATTGGCATTGGTCTCCGTAGGAAGCGCCCTGTAGTCATAGACAAATTGAGCGAGAGGAGATAGCATGAACAAATAAAATATATCTTTTTTTAGTATTACAACATGTCAAAGCCCACTGAGTAGAACTATAAATAACTCAACACAAATTACTCCCGTTCAATAGATGAATAGTTCTTCTGAAAAGAAAACTGAACTTGCTCAGAAACAAAATCCTAGATCTATAATGTGAAAATGAATCTGAGTGCCCATGTTTTTTTGTTTTGCAAGAAGAAGTGAAGTGCTCATCTTAGCCGTCACGCAGTATACCGCTTGAAACTCTAATCTTCAAATGCATGAACTTTAAAAGAAAGCTCGGACTAAATTGGACCAGACAAATTTTTCAAGACATCGTACAGAGAAAAGTTCACAAGCAAAACACCTCAAATTCGTCCAGAAGATGGCAAAATAAGAATGCATATGCACTCTGCCTATCATAAAATAAGAAGATAATAAAATGAGTTGCGGTAGTATAGTATTATACCTTGCTGACTTGGTTTTGGCTTGCAGCAGCGCCATAGTTAGGTGTATTGCAAATTGCAGTATCCACTACACGTACGCCGGAGATGTTGCTTCTGAGACTGCTGGATTGTATGTGATGCGATCGTGGGGATGGTTTGTCAATCCGGTCAAAAGGCTGCTTATAAGCTAGCCGATTGGGACAAAAATAGCAAGTATTGATATTCGTATTTTGGGAAGGAAACAGTAAGGATTTTGGTGCATTGCTTGTCGGCAGCAATTTTTTAATAGCTTTCTTTATGTTTCATTCACGTCAAATAGCAAGCATTGATATTCGCGTCACCTCTTTTTTTTTATCTGAACGTGGTAGCTTTGGTTTTCCATTTTTGGATGTGAACGTGCTCTAATTTTATTCAACATTTTTGCATGCAAACATAGTCTATTTATCCTTTTTGTTTTAGAAATGTGGTCTATTTCACATTCATATATGATGTGTTTGGTTGTTCGTAGCAATTTTGCCTGCATTCCATGTGTCTCAGTTGGGCCTGATTGAGAAAAAAATCATCATCTGCATATCATTTCAACTTCTAGAAAAAGGCTTATAGATGGCCCCTAATGAGTGGCTGGCGCAGATAAGCACCCGCCACAGCCCTTTAGAAAAATTTGCAATGACGGGTGCTATAAATTGCTCGGCACTCGCTATCCACATAACAGTGGTGGGCATAGGTAAGGACCCGCCACTTCGTAAGTCTTGCTAATTTCTTCATGGTCGAAAAGCAACAGTGGCAGGCATGTAAAACAGGCCCATCACTGGTGCCATGCTAATCAGTGACGAGCACTTTCTAGCGACCGCCATAGACCCGCCCCCACCGGTTTCAAATTTTGTGAGATTTTGCAGTGGCGGGTCCTATTATGTGCCCGCCATGGCTATATTTGGTCACCGTACCACCTACCACTCAAATATAGCCATGGCAGGTTCGGCATGACCTTATCCACCCGACCCCCCATCCGCAGCCAGTCACACATTATCCATGTAGACATGAATCTTTCTCTCTCTCTCTCTCTCTCTCTCTC
>NC_057813.1:733387368-733400319 GCF_018294505.1 Triticum aestivum
TCTCTCTTTCTCTCCATCTCTCTCTCTCGCTGCCATCGCCGGCGTAGTGACGTCTTCCGCCGATGCCACCGACAAGGTCGCCGTCCGCCGCCTCGAACGGTGTCACGGACCCAATCTTCCCTGTCGCCCGCTCCATCCATCGCTGCCTCGAAGTCCTCGGCCTTATTGTCCACCTCCAACTACTTCCTCGTCATTGTCGCCCGTGCCTTCCTCCGCCTCCAACGTCACCGGCTTCCCCGTCAAACTCGTCGTTCACCTCTTCCATCGTCCCCATCCTTCCCACCATCTCCGTACTCCTCGGTAACCACACCTCCCCTCTCTCTAGTAATGGAGATTATTGTTGTTCTTGTTTATTGTACTTGTACATTAGCAACATTTTGGTAGTGTAGTTAAACTTTGTAATAGGATGTACCGTAGTTGTCTCTTGTTATATGATGTACCATTTAATTTTTGTAATTGCATGTCTTTAATTTGATTGTTTGCACTAGAGTCCTATGTACTGCATATATGGATCAACATATAGTACCATATTTTCTTCATGATGCAGATATTCATAATGAGTGCCAATGTTTTCGCTAAACGTGAATTAAGTTCCGTTTCGCTTAATTACATGCAGTCAGTATGTCCAATTTCTAGCAAAGGTCATGCCAATTTTTCTGTAATTTTTTAAACTTCTATGGATGAGCTACTTAATTATATTTTCCATCACGTGGAGAATACTCACTCTTAATCCACAAGTTGATATGAGAGTTGTTTTAAGAGGAGGACACCGACTGTTATCGTAGTGGGTTGTCCTTCTTCTCTTCGTCTTAGACTTCGGTAAAGCGGCACGAAAAGATGAAGGACAACCATCACCAACAGTCAAAAATACAGTGACTAAGTGAGTGTACACCATATATATAACTACTTGAGAGATGAACCGACTGTTGTTGTAGGATGTCGTTCTTCTCCCTCTTCTCCTCTAAGACCTTGGTAAAGTAGGAGGAGGGGGGGGGGGCAAATGTCTTCTATCTAAATGTCAACTTGTCTAATGCATTTAGATGGAGAAACCGAGATGCCTCGTTACGACTCCTACACCTGTAGACAGAATTCCTACAGCCGTAGACATCGTCATGAGGATGGATGAGATACACGAAGATCATGTCCGCCTATGCCGAGAGCGCTCGAGCAGCCACCAAGAGCGCTCGGTCATACATTAAGAATACTGCAGCATATGCCGAGAGCGTCAGAATAGCCGCTGAGAGCACAAGAGCAGCCACCAAGAGTGCGCGATCACCTGGCGGGAGTGCGTGAGTAGCGGTCAAAGCTGGAAGGACCGCCCAAGCCGAGATCACAAAGATGTTGGAAGGCAAGGAGACCTCGTGATGGAGCTGAACTTTTACTTGTGAACTACTAGGGAACTTTATGTGATCTATATGATCGATGCATGTGAACCTAATTTCTATGTTGCTATGATGGAGTTGAAATTTTGCTTCTGAACTACTAGTGAACTGCATTTATGTCATTTGTATTGTCGACGCTTCTGAACGTATTTTCTATGATGCTCTCAAGATTGTTATATGACTTTTCTCTATGCAATTGGATAACTATGAAATTGACTTGTTAGCTTGTTTATTTATCTTTGTAGATGAAGTGGAACTGGTATGTGTTGTACTATGGGTAGAATCTAGGAGTCTATGATTCATGAAAGAAATGCAATGAACAAGTGGACACTTACGAGAACAACTGCTATAAAGGATATAAGACTAAAAAAGAAGCAGAGGATCATTACGCCAACTTAATCTGCAAAGAGAAAATCAACTATGAAGTATGCAAGACCGTGTGGACAAGTGGACGAGTAAATAATTTGATTATCATTATCCAGTTCATTTTCATTATGGTGGTGTTTTTATCATGTGGTCTTGTATGTAATATGACGGAGGCTTCGCTGCGAAGGCTATGTGTACTAATGATGTTACGTGAGATGTAATCTAATGCGTACATCTATTGTATTTTATTTGGATTATAGTTATGATAAAATGTGTTGCTTGTTAAGGTACATTGTGATGCGACTAATCTGAGAAACGTCTATTATAATGTGTATTATCGCATACGTTACTTGTTGTTACTGTTTGTTGTCGGATTTCTATTGGCGGATGGATATGTAGTTGTGGTGGGCGTCCCGGATTACCTACCACAACTAACAATATATTCCAGTGGCAGGCTGCAAGATATGCCCGCCATCGCAGAGTCTCTATGAGTGGCCGACATCTAGGCTGCCTTTCAACATTGCTTGTATGCTTGTGCACAAATTTGGAGTAAGCATCCACTATCTGATGCCTAGTCTTAAACCCTTTGTAGGAGCTCCCTGGGTAATGGTTGACTTGTTCTTCGCATGTGTCCCATGAACTGTAAGCCCCTAGAACCCTTCGTTCGTACACCAAATACCACTTCTCCTACCGTGATAGAAGAGCAACAATTCAAGAAGCAATCAATGGAGCATACTAGACATGTAACATAAGAAAGCATGCATGATCATATATAGGGCATGGTAAGTTTATCATGCCACTATTATGGTGTCATCGTACCACCACATCCAAAAGAGGGTCTGATCCTACCATCGCAAGTTAAGCATCAGCGTGAGGGGTTACTATATACCAAATCATCAAAATATGTAGGCTAGCAATAGTTTTCCAGCCCTAGCTACCACAAAATATAGATCGTCATCGCCATCACCATCGAGGATCGTGCAGGTCGAGCTACGTCTGAAACATATCTAGAGTATTTTATTGTTTCATGCTATTATATTAACACTTCTATATAGCTTTCTAGTAATTTATATTATTTTTCCAGACTAATTAATTGAGTACCCAATGCCAGTTCTTATTTTTCTGCTTGTTTTTGGTTTCGTAGGGAATCAATATCTATGGAGGTCCAAATCACTTGCCAGTTTAATACAAATTTTATCTGGACAGTACAAAACCTGGGAGCCTTTGGAAGAGATCGAGACGAGCAGCAGGCGGTAGGGCGCACCACCTAGATGTCTGGGCCCACCTGCACCGCCTTACATTCATTCCACTACCTTAGATTCCTATAAATTCTGAAATGCTCTGCTATATTTGTATAACTTTTTATCACCACCGCAAGGTCGTGCTTCTCGAACATCCCATTTGAATAGTGTTTTGACACTATTCACATATGATTTGTCTTTTTTTTGTTTCTATTTGTATAGTTCAAATTAGGAGCTCCATCTTTTTGATTTTGTACATCAACACTTGATGTGTGTCTATAATTTTTTCTCAGAATGGTTGAAGATGTTTTGTATTTATTAAATTTATCTCGTTTAATGTGAGATCATATACTAGTCACCCCTGTTGTTGAGGTAGACTGTTTACGGGGTGAGGCTTCCTACGAAGTTTAGTGCAGATCATCTAGGGGCGCCACACATGGTTATTCCGTGTGGCCTTGTCCACCTTCTGGAAGTCTGGTGGCTCCAAGATCATATTACTGTTGGCTGCCCCTAGCAAGGACAACGCGGTATTGTTAGATGGTCCCTCTTGCGTGTTTGGCAGCGCTAAAAACCTCTTGCCTTTTTCCTGGGTCCTACATGGTGACATGCATCCTCTTCATTGGTGGCGGCGGGTGTTGCGTCTTGGCAGCTCACTTATGTGCGTGCGGCTATGAGTCACGTGACACTATTCACATCAAGGTTGTGTGCGTGAGTCGCTATCTCTCGAGACTTACATTCCCATCCTAGACATACTTGGCTACATCATCTTTCTCAAGGCTATAATGTATGGAGGTGCCAACTCAACAAATGGAGGCGACAACACAATGTGACTTTAGTTTTGTGGTATTTTTAAGTACCAGATCTCGAGACAGGTTGTACCTCGCAATGCGGTGATCCGCATCAATTCTATGTATAACAGATGGTGTTTGTTGGGATATGATGAATTGTCACTCTATGATGAGATTTTTCATTGAAATCAAGTGAATCTTTTGTGGTTTCTTTGCTGTATAATTAAATAGCTTTGCATGCTCTTCGGTCTATCTATTTTCTTTGGTCAAGTTCGATGGGTTTCTATTTACAGGGAGTGGTGCTTTGTAGTGGGTTCAATCTTGAAGTGCTTTAACCCGGTGACAATAGGGGCCATGACAATTATTGTATTGTTGCCACTAAGGATAAAACGACGGGGTTTTGTCATATTGATTGACTTCTTCCTGTCTACATTATGTCATCTTGCTATAGCGATACTCTGTTTCTTGCAAACTTAATACCTTGAGATGCATGTTGGATAGCGGTTTTGGGGTAGAGTATTAGTAGTAGGTGCAGTTGGATTAACGGTCTACTTATCACGGACGTAATGCCTATATAAGATTATGCGATTAAAGAAAACTAGCGGTGTGACCCGCGCATTTGCGTGGCTAGATTTCATACATATTTTTACATATGGTAATTCTTTCGAATAAAATAATAGGTCCAACGATGCATAGATAGTCTGTATCTGAACGAAGATCTTCTTGTCGATTGTCCTTGTCCGTGAATATAATGCGACACTACTTTTTATTGATATAATATAAGGTCCACTTGCTTCTACGCTCTAGAGCATTGTCATATATTTTTGGTCATTGCATTAGAGGTGGATTTATTTGTATAAAAATGTAATATTGCCAAAACGTTTTCTACCATGTCCTCACCCATTGTTAGAAACATTTTCTACCGTGTTATCGCGCATTGTTCTATCTTATCCTATCGATGTTTCCTTTGATTTACTTCCATGGTTTTAACACAACTAAGTGTCTTTACATGATTTATATGATTATTGTTGAATCTTTTTGCTGATATCTTTCTCTCTATTGCTCAAATTATAGATTGTTTTCATCACACACATGTGGTTTTTCCTATTTCACCTGGCCTTTTATGCATATTAAATCTTATGAGCTAGATTCAAGCAACAACATTAGGTACTCATATATGTTATACTATGTTTTTGGGGTATGTCGTAGTTTTAGGATCTTTTAGGATCTCGCCTGCACACTATGGAAAAAACTATAATTACAAATATACATTCATTAATAGTTTTGTAAAATCACCCACCTTTCACTCACTCCTCTGAATAGCCTTATTCTCTCTTATTGCACCCATATTGTTTATCAATGACTTTTAAATTTGAGCACAACTAAAATGATATTGCATACTTGACATGATTATTATTTTAAATATTATTGTTGGACATAAAATAGTTTTTATCTTCGGTCATAAAATAGTAGTGATTTCTTTGTCGGAGTAATCATAGACATACCGCACTCTAATCAATCCATTTTCTTCGTAGCACCGAGCATGCATGTATTGCATGTAATTTCGAATCTGGACATATATTGTTATTTTATATGTATCTACCATTTGACCGGCGGTCTTGATATGACCACAAATTGAAGAATAGACTTCCATGTTTCAACTCACCTAAGCATTAATTAATCATATATTATTGTACATTTAGGTTTCGTGTTTTGTTTGAATTTTCACATTTCGTAAAGATCAGCAATTCTAAAACTTCGAAGCATGCTATGGAAATATATTTTTATTTTGTTTTTCATATTTAAAGTAGAGTTAGAAATTTTGTCTAGATACTAAAAGTAATTCTACTAATAATTATGTGATGAGCCTGGGCTCATCAACTTTCTCATCAACCATTCATAATAATAGTACAAAAATCTGATTTTTTCCATCGAAGATGCTAGAGTGTGCTAGGAGCACACAAATTCTTGTGGTGAAATGACATTAGAATAGCTACAGAGAAATAATAAAACAACATCAAGTCTCCAAAGTGTCTTTTTGAGCGCTTTTCCCCTAGATATTCTGGAATGTCATTTGTCAAAGAAATTTTGATTCTCCTAGAATTCCTGAGCACCTTTTCCTAGTATACTATTCATACTGAGTGCAATGTTGTTGTCCTTGTAATTGTATGTATGGTGATATAGTTGTTAAATAACGATACCAACCACGAGCCTCAACACTCATTGGACCGCATACATCAGAATGTATTATTTCAAATAAGTCAGTAGCTCGTTCCATTGTTCCGGAGAATGCAGTTTTAGTCATCTTGCCCATAAGGCACGGTTCGCAAGCACCAAGTGACTCATAATCAAGTGATTCCAAAAGTCCATCAGCACGGAGTTTCTTCATGCGCTTTACACCGATATGACCCAAACAACAGTGCCACAAAAAAGTTGCACTATCATTATTAACTTTGCATCTTTTGGCTTCAATATTATGAATATGTGTATCATCACTATCAAGATTCAACAAAAATGGACCACTCAGCAAGGGTGCATGACCATAAAAGATATTACTCATATAAATAGAACAACCATTATTCTTTGATTTAAATGAATAACCGTCTCGCATTAAACAAGATCCAGATATAATGTTCATGCTCAACGCTCGCACCAAATAACAATTATTCAGGTCTAAAACTAATCTTGGTAGTAAATATAGGGGTAGCGTGCCGACAATGATCACATCGACTTTGGAACCATTTCCAACGCGCATCGTCACCTCATCCTTAGCCAATCTTCGCTCAATCTGTAGCCCCTGTTTCGAGTTGCAAATATGAGCAACAGAACCAGTATCAAATACCCAGGCGCTACTGCGAGCATTAGTTAAGTACACATCAATAACATGTATATCAAATATACCTTTCACTTTGCCATCCTTCTTATCCGCCAAATACTTGGGGCAGTTCCGCTTCCGGTGACGAGTCCCTTTGCAGTAGAAGCACTCAGTTTCAGTCTTAGGTCCAGACTTGGGTTTCTTCTCTTGAGCGGCAACCGTTTTGCTATTCTTCTTGAAGTTCCCTTTCTTCCCTTTGCCCTTTTTCTTGAAACTAGTGGTTTTGTTGACCATCAACACTTGATGCTCCTTTTTGATTTCTACCTCCGCAGCCTTTAGCATCGCGAAGAGATCGGGAATAGTCTTGTTCATCCCTTGCATATTATAGTTCATCACGAAGCCTTTATAGATTGGTCGCAGTGATTGAAGAACTCTGTCAATGACACAATCAACTGGAAGATCAACTCACAGCTGAGTCAAGTGGTTATGGTACCCAGACATTCTAAGTATGTGTTCACTGACAGAACTATTCTCCTCCATTTTGCAGTTGTAGAACTTGTTGGAGACTTCATATCTCTCAACTCGGGCATTTGCTTGAAATATTAACTTCAACTCCTGGAACATCTTGTATGCTCCATGACGTTCAAAAGGTCTTTCAAGTCCCGATTCTAAGCCATAAAGCATGGCACACTGAACTATCAAGTAGTCATCGGCTTTGCTCTGCCAGATGTTGTTAACGTCATTAGTAGCATCTGTAGCAGGCCTGGCAGCCAGCGGTACTTCCAGGACGTAATTCTTCTGTGCAGCAATGAGGATAATCCTCAAGTTATGGACCCAGTCCGTGTAGTTGCTACCATCATCTTTCAACTTAGGTTTCTCTAGGAACGCATTAAAATTCAAAGGAACAGTAGCACGGGCCATTGATCTACAACAACATAGACATGCAAAATACTATTAGGTACAAAGTTCATGATAAGTTAAAGTTCAATTAATCATATTACTTAAGAACTCCCACTTAGATAGACATCCCTCTAATCATCTAAGTGATCACGTGATCCAAATCAACTAAACCATGTCCGATCATCATGTGAGATGGAGTAGTTTTCAATGGTGAACATCACTATGTTGATAATATGTACTATTTGATTCACGCTCGACCTTTCGGTCTCAGTGTTCGGAGGCCATATCTGCATATGCTAGGCTCGTCAAGTTTAACCCGAGTATTCCGCGTGTGCAAAAATGGCTTGCACCCAAAGTATGTGAAAGTAGAGCTTATCACACCCGATCATCACGTGGTGTCTCGGCATGACAAGCTATAGCAACGGTGCATACTCAGGGAGAAAACTTGTACCTTGAAATTTAGTATGGGATCATCTTATAATGCTACCGCCGTACTAAGCAAAATAAGATGCATAAAAGATAAACATCACATGCAATCAAAATATGTGACATGATATGGCCATCATCATCTTGTGCTCATGATCTTCATCACCGAAGCATCGTCATGATCTCCATCGTCACTGGCACGACACCTTGATCTCCATTGTAGCATCGTTGTTATCTCGCCAACTTATTGTTACAAAGACTATCGAGACCCCTTATTGATAAAGTAAAAAGAATTACATGACGATTGCATTACATACAATAAAGCGACAACCACGCGGCTCCTGCCAGTTGCCGATAACTCTGTTACAAAACATGATCATCTCATACAACAATTTATATCACATCATGCCTTGAACATATCACATCACAACAAGCCCTGCAAAAATAAGTTAGACGTCCTCTACTTTGTCGTTGCAAGTTTTACGTGGCTTCTACGGGCTTCTAGCAAGAACCATTCTTACCTACGCATCAAAACCACAACGATTTTTCATCAAGTGTGTTGTTTTAACCTTCAACAAGGACCGGGCATAGCCACACTCGATTCAACTAAAGTTGGAGAAACAGACACTCACTAGCCACCAGTCTGCGAAGCAAGTCGGTAGAACCAGTCTCGCATAAGCATACGCGTAATGTTGGTCTGAGCCGCTTCATCCAACAATACCACCAAATCAAAGTATGACATGCTGGTAAGCAATATGACTATTATCTCCCACAACTCTTTATGTTATACTCGTGCATATAACATCTATGCATAAACCTATCTTTGATGCCATAGTTGGGGAACGCAGTAATTTCAAAAAAAATCCTATGATCATGCAAGATCTATCTAGGTGATGCATAGCAGCGAGAGGGGAGAGTGTTGTCTACGTACCCTCATAGACTGAAAGCGGAAGCATTATGACAACTCGGTTGATGTAGTCATACGTCTTCACGATCCGACCGATCCTAGCACCGAAGGTACAGCACCTCCGCGATTTGCACACGTTCAACTCGGTGACATCCCATGAACTCTAGATCTAGCAGAGGTCGAGGGAGAGTTTCATCAGCATGATGGCGTGATGGCGGTGATGATGAAGTTACTGCCGAGGGAGAGCTTCACCTAAGCACTACGATGATATGACCCGAGGTGGAAATCTGTGGAGGGGGGCACCGCACACGGCTAAAAGATCAACTTGATCAACTTGTGTGTCTATGGGGTGCCCCCTCCCCCGTATATAAAGGTGTGGAGGAGGGGAGGCCAGCCCTCTATGGCGTGCCCAAGGGGGGGTGTCCTACTCCCAGTAGGAGTAGGGTTCCCCCCTTCCCTAGTTGGGGTAAGAGAAGAAGGAAGAGGGAGAGGGAGAGAAGGAAAGGGGGGTCGGCCCCCTTCCCAACTCGGATTGGTCTAGGGGGGGCGCCCCCACCTTGGCCGCCTCCTCCTCTCTTCCACCATGGCCCATTAAGGCCCATTAACTCCCCGGGGGGTTCCGGTAACCTGTCGGTACTCTGGAAAAATGCCCGAACAACTCAGAACCTTTATGGTGTCCAAACATAGCCTTCCAATATATCAATCTTTATGTCTTGACCATTTCGAGACTCCTCGTCATGTCCGTGATCACATCTAGGACTCCGAACAACCTTCGGAACATCATGACACATAAACTCATAATACCGATCGTCATCGAATGTTAAGCGTGCGGACCCTACGAGTTCGAGAACTATGTAGACATGACCGAGACTCACTTCCGGTCAATAACCAATAGCGGAATCTGGATGCTCATATTGGTTCCTACATATTCTTCGAAGATCTTTATCAGTCAAACCGCATAACAACATACATTGTTCCCTTTGTCATCGGTATGTTACTTGCCCGAGATTCGATCGTCGGTATAATCATACCTAGTTCAATCTCGTTAACGGCAAGTCTCTTTACTCATGCAGTAATACTTCATTCCCCAACTAAGTCATTAGTTACAATGCTTGCAAGGCTTATAGTGATGAGTATCACCAAGAGGGCCTGGAGATACCTCTCCGAAACACAGAGTGACAAATCCTAATCTCGATATATGCCAACCCAACAAACACCTTCGGAGACACCTATAGAGCACCTTTATAATCACCCTTTTATGTTGTGACGTTTGGTAGCACACAAAGTGTTCCTCCGGTATTCGGGAGTAGCATAATCTCATAGTCTGAGCAACTTGTATAAGTCATGAAGAAAGCAGTAGCAATGAAACTAACACGATCATAATGCTAATCTAACAGATGGGTCATGTCCATCACATCATTCTCCTAATGATGTGATCCCGTTCATCAAATGAAAACACATGTCTATGGTTAGGAAACATAACCATCTTTGATTAACGAGCTAGTCAAGCAGAGGTATAATAGGGACTATAAGTTTTGTCTATGTATTCACACATGTACTAAGTTTCCGGTTAATACAATTCTAACATGAACAATAAACATTTATCATGAATTAAGGAAATAAATAATAACTTTATTATTGCCTCTAGGGCATATTTCCTCCAGTATGAAATTGTTGAGAAAATAAAGAGTGCAATGTACTTCTGTGTCATACTTGATTGTACCCCAGATGCAAGCCATCAAGAACAAATGTCTATAATCATAAGATATGTTTATTCATCTTCAAGTCATGTTTGCATAGAAGAATCCTTTCAAGGATTTTTAGATGTAAATGATATGACTGGGCAAGGACTTTTTGAAGTGCTAGAGAATGAACTAAAGCTTCTTGATTTTGATATAGATAATGTGAGAGGACAATGTTATGATAATGGGTCATATATGAAAGGAAACCAGCAAGGTGTCCAAAGGAGACTTCTGAATGTAAATCCTAGAGCATTCTATTTTGCTTGTGTTTGTCATAGCGTTAATTTAAACCTTTGTGATATGCCTAAGACCCGCGGTAAAGCTAAAGACTTATTTGGAATTATCCAACACATATATACAGCTTTTGCTAATTCTACTCAAAAATGGCAGATTCTAAAAAATAACATAACATGATTAACTCCCAAGTCAGTGTCAGCTACACGTTGGGAGAGTCGTGTTGACAGTGTTAAAGCTATTTGACTTCAATGTGCAGACATTCGGGAGGCCCTACTTCAGGTACCCAATATTTTCATATTGTTATGATGTAATTCTTTAGTTTTATCTAACTATAACATATATATTATTTATTTTAATTTTAGGTATCTGAGACTGATAATGATACAAAAAAGATCAGTGAGGCTAAAGGTTTGACAAATAATGAATTTGGATAGTATGATTTCATAGTGGCGATAGTTATTTGGTATGAGGTATTGTATGCTGTTAATTTAGTAAGCAAACACCTGCAAGCAAAGGATATGCTTATTGATGTTGCTATTGAGAAAGTGCAAGGATTGCTTTCTTTCTTGAATGGGTATAGGGAGACTGTGTTTTTAGAAGCATTGGAGATAGCCAAAGGAATTGCATTTGAGATGGATATTGGTACAACATTTAGCAAAAGACGAGAAATTAATAGAAAGAGGCATTTTGATGAGAACCCAGATGACATGGATGTTGCCACAGAGTGTGCAGAGGAATCATTCAAAGTCAACTATTTTTAACATATTGTTGATCAAGTAATTCTCTCACCTACAAGCTGATTTGACCAATATCAGGGTTACCAGAAAATATTTGGTTTCTTGTTTACCTCCGAAACATTGCAGTCATTGGATAAGAATAGCTTGGAAAGTTCTTGTGACAATCTTGAGGTTTCTCTTAAAAAGGATGGTAAATCTGAGATTGATGCTAATGAACTTTATGCGGAGTTGATGTTTCTTCAAAATTTCATGCCAAAGGAAAATCTTGGGCCAGTTGAAATTCTAAAGTTTTTAAAGTGGCATGATTGTTTCCCCAATGCAAGTATTGCATATAGAGTTTGTTGACTATCCCTGTGACTGTTGCTTCGGCAGAACGGAGCTTTTCTAAATTGAAGTTATTGAAGTCCTATATGCGCAATACCATGGCACAACAAAGTCTCACTGATTTGGCCACAATGGCACTAGAGAGTGATCTATTGGAGAAGGTTGATTATGAGGATATTATTGAATATTTTATTACAAAGAACACTAAAAGAATGATGTTCTTTAAGTGAAGAATGAAGACTGTACAATCAAGAATAGGTACAATTTTTATATTTCCAGTTGGTATCTAAGATATCATGAACTTTATCTTATTATAGTTATGTTTATGTAGTGATTTCTTTAGTGTGATAAGGGACATTTTAGAGTTTCACACTGGGCCTCCGATTTAGCCGGCTCAGACCCTACTTGCCGGCTACTGTCCGGTCCTTCCTCCTGCCCTCCTAATCCTGAAAAGGATCTACAGCATTGGAAATTGGAACAAAATTGTTGGACAGGAGATTCCTGAATCCTGAGCAAGGAAAGGAAGGAGGATCGGAGGAACCCTAACCTTCCACGGCGAAGGCCGCCAGTGCCAGATGAACTGACGAAGAGGCGCGTCGTCCCTTCACTCGTCTCGATGAGTCTATGGATTGCTATTTTTTTCTTTTTGATTTTGAGGGAACTGCTCGCTGGATTTTTTTAGAGGGAACGGTCGCTGGATGAGGGAATGAGGTGTAGTTGCTCGAGGGCTTCTCGAGGCTGCGAGACGCCATGCCAAGCAGCTCAGAGGCCCAAAAGGTTAGGTTTTTTTAGAGGCCCAGAAGGTTAGATGGGTAGTAGTAGTGTTGCGTATAGATTTGGAGGCCCCTGAAAACGGAGGGGCCTGTGCGGGCGCACAGGTCGCACTCCCTTGGGCTCAGGCCTGGCGACGTGGTACTAAACATCACGGTGGTTTTACGATTTTAGCTGCTCTAGAACACAATGAGGCATGGAAACATTGGGTCGGTTGCTCCTCTTATCCAAATGTGAAGTCCCCAGCCTCATTTCCATTGTTGTTTAACCGGCCTACTTTGAACGACAACGTTTCACACAATTCTAAGTATGGGG